>NW_015162002.1:60711-76441 GCF_001447785.1 Gekko japonicus | reverse complement strand
ATTCATGCTAAAAATTAAATTGCTTTCTCTGTTGTGCCTTCTGCCCACTTGAACTAGGGGTTGTAGTGTCACCATTTAAACCTCCATTTCATTAGTTTATTGACTTCAAACTGGTTCTTCTTCACAGTCTTTTGACAACATTATTTGAATTTTAATGTGAATAATATTAAACATTTCAGACTGTTAGCTTTACCAGCAGAACGATGTAATTCACATTTTAAAATTGCTTCAGTGGCTCCAAAATATTTCTGTGACAGTAACCAGTCCTAGTGCTAAACCGTGCCCACAATGTGGTCTAGATGACAAGAGTGTCTTCTTACAGACTTCCTTAAGATTAGTGATTCACCTTATGGTTATAGATGATGTGATTAACCAAAGATCACTAGATATTCCACTTTCATAATCATTTCATAATCATTCACCCCCTGGATTTTGCTATGTGGAAAATACAGGAATGGAATAATTATGATAGTATATGGTTCCAGTCCAGTGCTACAATATGCCAGTGTTCCATGGCCTACATAAGTTTCCATTTAGCCCAGAGCACTGTATCTCTAGCTTCACATGGAGGTAATCTGTTTATATTAAGCCATTTACTTCCCAGAAGAATTTTACTTGATGCTATTACCTACAGCAATAGAGAAGTAGGACAGAGAATTCTGCTCAATCCTCCGGGCCAGATCACAGTGTGTTCTTTTTCTTTTATCTGCTCCACTTCTTCCGAGGGCTAAACCAGACCATAGGAGATCCACAATCAGATCATCTCTGTGTTTTATAGACATAAATTTTCAGATGGCAGGGCCCTTGATAGTGCATGATACACACTTGGTTTTGCCTATCAAAACCAACCTCTCCAAATGCTTGTTAGCCCTGGAGGCGAATAAAGAGAGGCAAAAAGAAGTCATCTTTCTTTCCTTCTAGGACTAATACCTGCATGGGGTAGATTAGTAAAGCCACACTAAGAAAGGGGTAAACTTCCTGTTTTCTGCATCTTGGTCCCAGTATGAATTGGCACCCCATGTGGCTGCAATTTACATTTTAAACATGCCAGGAAAATCCTTTCATAGATCTCCAAGAGTCATATCTGGTTTGGTGCTGAATCTTTCCCAACCCCTTGAGCCAATACTGTACATTGACAGGAGCAGGGTCAGTTAGTGTGGGTATACTTGTAAAATGCTTATTCAGATAAACAGGTGGATTCAAAAGGAGCACAGTTCTGTTTGCACCTCTGTGTGTTACTTACAATGAATGATGGAGGTGTGAAAACATCCAAAGTAAGACTGGTGATTTACAGAGTATCAGGGATTGTACTGCTGAACAAATGTGTGCCCTCCATAAGACACACATACCATTAGAATCAAGGAACCATTATTTGAAAAAGAGGCTGATAGTCTTTAAAGGGAGATCTACGTGACTGTTGATTTCTTTGGCTCAGGTTGAACAACATTCTTCCATAGTTGAGTATCACCTGGAAGACCAACTGTTAAGTGCTGGAGTGAAAATGAATGATATTAGCCCATTAAAGTATCAGGCTTTCTCAGAATATTATTAAGTCACCATTTTCTTTCCTTTAGCAGTATACATAATTGGTACTGGTACACCAGAAGAAGCCTCTAGAATGTCCCTGGTTTGTGGCCTGTCATTCCAAGGATACACTTGGTGAAGCAGCAGATATCCATCTTTGTAAAATGGTACTTTTGCAGGACTCCTCTGGGCAACTCTGATTGCATTGCTTTTTGTGGCTGAAGAAACAAAGTCTTGGATTTACCTCAATGCTCAGGCTAGGGACTCTTGGGCAATAAACCACAATGATGGGCACTCAGCTTTTTATATCCACACTTAGTCAGGAGCTGCAGAATCATTTCTTGCCATACTTTGGTTTGCCAGCCTGGAGGTTGTGGTATTCCTATTGTTTGCCAGACTTTCCTGCTCATTTACAGGATTTAGTGGAAACCACAAATAAATTCAGTGAGATGGAATACATCAGATATTGTGAAAATTATAGGATTAACAACTTGCATGTTTTTACTATTCATTGTCCTAACTGTTGACCCTGAGCTAACTTTAAAAGAAAGAAGACACAGCTCTTACGCCTCTTCCATAGGTATAAATGACACTGAGAAAGGCTTTATTGAAAAGACTGATTTAATACTAAAGGGAAGCAACTGAACAAGACAAAAAAACCCATAACATTACTTTTCCAATTACAAGGGTCTATAGGAGAACAGTTTTGTTCCCTATTCCATGGGTGGGCATGAAGAATTTGCAGAACTTTGTTAAGGCGATAGGTGTACCACTGTATATTAAGCACAGGGATTATGGTGCCACCCTAAATTCCTATGGCATGAACTTGATAATATTTAATAAATTCATTTCAGTTGTTACAGCCTAGAATTTTTATGTTAGAGGCTCAGCAGGATCATGGGAGAAAATAAAAAAACTCCCAATATTGAAAGGGTTGCAGCCAATCAGAGAATATGACTTCTAAGGCACCCAACAGATGCACTTGAAATATGGCCTTTCGCTAAACCCTTTTTGCTTTATTTTCATTCTGGGAATAAAGACTATTTGAAATTCTGTGTGAGTCATTAGTAACTCTTGTAATGTAGGTCTCTGTTCTTCTTCTTGTTCTAGTTTTAGTGTCCCAATTTCCCATTCTTTCTGCCACTTCAGTAGTCATTTTAGGAGTAAATTTCACAAGTTAAAATGTGATTGTTCCAAGCACAGTGCAGGCTCTGTATATTCTGGTAGCAGCTAGAAAATGTCCCATTAAGTGTAGCTGATGGAATAGGATTGATGCAATGGCTAGAGTACTGGGTTAGGACCCCTAGTTGGTAATGGGATCTTGAGCCAGCCAGTATCACCAAAACTATTTCATTTGGGGGTAGTGAAGATAACACGACGATGGGAAGGACCATGTACTTCATACATTTATTTATTTATACTCAATGGAGATGCAAAGCAGCTTACACCATTTTTCCCTTCACAACCACCATCTGAGGTAGGGAAGGCTGAGACAGAATGACTAATAATAATTATAGTATGGCAGTGTGTGTAGAATACCCAGGAGATCTTAAGATTGTTTAGCAGGGAGGCAAGGTGTTGGAGCTACACAAGATGGTCGCTTAAGCCCAAAGCTCCAGCCCTTCTCCCCTTATATTCCCACCAATACACTACACCTTAGACTCAAATCTTCATCTTACTGGCATGGGAAAATTGGGAAATAACAAGGACGCTAATCCTAAAATAAGTTTGTGATCCATTCAAGCGGTTTTCCCTTCGGGCACAACACAAAGAAGAAAACAAAATGGTCGATAGCGCAGACCCGATGGAAACTGAAAATGCAACAGTGACAAAGCAAGATCTCCAGGAGTTCTTTTCGTGTTTTGAGGGACAAATAACAGATAATAACCTTGCTTAAACCTCTGGTGGACAGTCTGGAAGAAATCCAAACCTTGCTTCATAAAGTATCTCAAATGGTGGAGATGGCAATGGAAACCAGCCTAGCCTCTCAAGAACATATATAGCAACTGCAACACCATGAGGTATGGGCCCGGGATAAAATTGTGACTATAGAAAATTTTCAGCGCACTAACAACGTAAAGTTCCGAGGCATAGCTGAGCAACACCGAATCACAAATATATATGGCAACCTGGCTTGCTTCAGTTTTGCTACTTGAAGATGGTATTGCGCCCAATATCAATAGAGCCTACCATTTAGGTTCAGCATTTAGACAGCAGTCTGGAAGCATGAAAAAGTCTTGGAACATACTTGTGGTTTACAGATAATAGAACCAAAGTTTACAGATAATAGAACCAAAAGGAAAATTCTTCAAGAAGTGAGGCAACAAGGCTTTTTGGCACATTGTGAAGACAAAGTGCTAGTGTTCCTAGATTTCTCTGCTGAATCTCTTAACAAACATCACAAGCTGAAATTCATGTCTGCAAAGCTTTTTGAGGCAAATCTTAGATATAGATGGACCCCTGCAAGCAACATCTCAGTGACTCATCAAGGAAAAACATCTCAAGGGAAAACATCTCAAGGACTCATCAGTGCTCACTATGGTGGTCACTTCCTTCCGGACCTCTAGGAGATGATCACCAGAACCCATGGCTAGGAGAGGGCGCGATCGTTCGCATCCCCCACAGAGCCCTGGCGATGGGCTCCAAGCCATGGGGTGCTAGAAGGCTTCCCCTACGGTGATCTTGCTGGTGAGGGGGGGTCATTCATGCCCCGACAGTCCTATTACGGAGTTTCCTGATGGAACTAGAAGCACACACTGGATCAAGCGCTGGGTGATCAAGTGATTTGGTACTTAAAGCAAACTGAAAACTGTGTTGCCATTGAACTGTGAGTTAAGTTAAAGCAAGAACATCAAAAAAGCCAAAAGTTACCCCACGGGAAGCGAGGGGGGGAGGGGACTTTCCCCTGAAAAGATAAACATAAGCGAACTTTACTGTTTAAGTGGGGGGGGCTTGTGAAGTGAAAAAGACCGAAATAAAGGACTTTGAAGAACTTCCCATATGTATTATAGAACCTTAGAGACTGTGATAACATTCAGTGAAAAGTAAACAATGCCTCAAAAATGGTGCCTCCAACGAGGAAAGAGGAGAAAGAAAAGATAGCAAAAGTTAAGTCTGCCAGAAGTGCTAGTCCAGCGAGTGTTGTGCCCAGACAGGACACAACTTCAGACCTGCAAAGGATATTAAATAAAGCACTACGCCCTCTGCTGGAACAGGTGATGGCAATAAATCGAAAACTAGATACACAGCAAGCCCAAATTAACGAGACTGTAAAAAAAAATAGACCAAACTGAGCAGGAACTTAAAGAAGTTGATACCAATGCTAAAAAGCTGCAAAAACAAATGCAGGCAATGGAGAAGAAGTGTCAAACAGATGAGTCTCAATTATTACAGTTGCAAATGGAAAAAGCAAGCTATGCCCTAAGATTCCAGGGGATCCCTGAGGAAAAAGGGGAGAATCTCATACAGATAATGTGCTAAACCTTGGGGCAAATGGCAGATATTAAAGCAGAGACTTTGCAAAATGATATTGATATGGTCTTTAGATCATATATAGAATTTATAAGGAACAATAATCTGCCAGGAGAAGTGATGGTGAGATTCTCCAGAAGAAGCATGAGAGATCAAATTCTCAAAGTGGCTAATGGAATTACCCTGAAAATTAAGGGCAAAGAGATAAAGGACTTAAAAGATAGTCCATTGGAAATAAGGAGGAAAAGACGCAAATACAAAGACTTGGTCATATTTCTACAAAAGAAACAAATTGCCTACAGATGGATTTTGCCCGAAGGAGTCATTTTTAAGTTCATGAATGGAAAAGAGAAAATTGACACTGTAGAAAAGGCAAGAGTATTTTTGCATCTTCATAGCTGTCCAGCAGATGTGGAAGAAGAAGAAGGAAAAGACAGTCCAAAGGAGGGTGGCAGAGAAGGAGCGGAGTCATCTTCGTGCAAAGAATCAGACTCAAACTTGGGGGCTGCGGCCCCAAAAACAGGCTATAAACTGAGGGAGACATAGGACAAAAAAATGAGTCATCATAATTCTGAAGTTCTAAAAAATGTTTAAATTACGTGTTCTTAGGCTCTTTATGAAGTCATAGTAGATGATGATTTTATTTAGACTTGAAGTTTAATAGGAGGATGAACATGTTCAATGGTTTTACATGAGAACTTAGTTATTTAAACATGTAATCTTTTTAAAGCTGTTTGTATGACACCCACTCTTGGGTTTTTAGAGGTTTCTTTTCTTTATCCCATAGTTTGTAGACCCTTCCCTATTTTTTCATGTAGTGTTTAGTTATAGAAAATGCAATTAAAAAAATCCCCTTTGGGCCCCCCCCCCAAAAAAAGAGGAAAATATATATGGTGTCAGACACCGATAGTGGACATTTACTGCTATAATCAATGAATTTGGAAAACCCTCAGGACTGCACTAAAAGATCATACAAGAGAAAACTGGATTTCTCTCAATTTCCTCAAAAATGGAGTAAAATCGCAGTGAGGCACCAAGATACACTATGTTCTGTAGTAGGTTTGCTTTGTGTAATTCTATTGTTTTGATTTTAAGCACAATCTAAGGTATGTTAAAAACTTTTGCTATGCTGGTGGAAGGAGGGGGTGCACATAAGACGTGCTAGTCCCCTTGGTTTGATTGATCTGAGTAATTGGACATATGTTCCAAGGCTTAGAACAATGTTTTATAATTTTGTTGTTACTTTTTCTCAGTTTTGGATCTGGTCTAATTATGTATAAGGATACTGCACAAATTGATGGCCTTTTTTGTTACAGTTTTATGGAAATTAATAAGAATTACTTGGTGGTATGTAATGAATGAACAGCATTAAGTTAATCTAGAAAAGTCATATTACAGCTCTCTGAATTCCTTAAGCCCGTTTTTAAAGTTTAGACCCATAAGTATAATTTTGCCACAATTAAGGTGGCCTGATATTTGGCTTAAGCAGTCTATGTTGTATAAGACTTTGTTTACTAGGACTTCCGGTTTTGGTGATTCACAAGCAGGCATGCTCCATCACAGCTCTGATGTGAGCAACCCGTAAGTGTGCCAATGGGGAGGGGGCCTGAGCTGGTCTTGGGGGGCCCTGACCCCTTGTAGGGGGGTCATAGCCTGGGGCACAAGAGGTGCCTCTCCCAAGGCAGAAGCCAAAGGATTGAGGCACTTCTTTGTCCCGTTAGGTCCCCGTGGCATGGAGCCAGCAATGGCATTTAGAGGCGCACACTGGCCAGAGCACACAAGCAATCTGAAGCAAGAACCTCTCTATCTACCTAAACGCAAATAAAGATGTGAGTGAATTCATGACTCAGCAAACATTCGTCAGCTACCAAGCCATATCCAAAGTCCCAAAATAAGCGGAAGTGGGAGGGGAAGCCCAAGCCTAAAAAGACTGAGTTAAGCGAGGGGCAGAAAGGATGGCTTGAAAAAAAGCATAACTTGATTGAAAATGGTGTTAACTAGCAAAAAAGCGATAGGCCATCGGACCCTTAGAGACTATTTGAATTTTTCTCATACTGTAAACAATGAAGCAGTGTGCACAAAGAATGGCAGCGAAAACGAAATCTTTAATGAGAACTGCCAGTATTTCTTTTCCAGCGTTAACCCGGAAACAACCATAGACTCTTCCAAATGATTGTTGCAGACCTGCACCACCTACTGGACCAGAAGACCAATTCCAATTCCAATGTGGAGATTGAAAAAGGAACTTAAAGAAACCCCAGCAAGAACAGACTCTGTTCACCGAGCGAAAAGATTCCTGATGCAGCAAGCACAAAGCGAATGGTCCTGAGAAAGCAGAAATTGACAAAAATGCAGAGGAAGAAAGAGAAAAGGAAAGTCTTGACATCAACTTGAACATCATGGCAGAATCCCTCGATTATGATTAAAATTAATTTGGACTTGGATAAAAAATTAGGAGGAAAAAAAATAGCAAAATAGATTGATCTTGTTAGTCTCACCTCTACCTGAATTGTATATGTTAAAGCGAACTCTACACCATAATCAATCATGCCAGAGATTGTTTGCTGTTTAATTTGATTTTCTTTTGCTATTAATAATTCTCACATTTTACTTTTTGCAGAACTAGAGATGATTCAGCTATCTTAAATTACTGTAACCAAGATCCTTGTTACTTTATATTTTAGGTTGTTCCCTTTCCCTAACCCTGTAGAGTTGTAGTTTTAGAAAAGCAATAAAAATGTTTTTTTTAAAAAGACTTGGTTTACTAGCATAAATAACCTTTGTATTTTTACTAAGGAGATTATTATGCAATTTCACAATGGATAACCCAATGTGGGATAATAATATTTTGGATTGCACTCTATAAAGATATATATAGTTTTCTAGGTTGCTGGACCTGTATGTTTTTAAATGCCATAATCACTATAACTTAACTGGACTCTATAATTTAACATTGTTAAAAGAAAGCACAATATTACCTTTTCAGCCTGGCAGTAACTGTGGTACATTCATGAACAAAGTTCCTCATGCTTTATTTTGGAGGTTTAAGTTTTCTGCTAGATTTAGTCTTAACAAACTGATAGTGTTTAATTTGAGGGTGCAGGAAATATTATGCTTTTATTATAGACAAGCTATTTATTATAGATGACTGGAGACATCAGGCATTCATGATCTTGCTGTGTCTTGATGTTTATATTAAGAAAAAGATTGTCTGGCAGTCAGAAGTCCTACCTCTTTTAGCATTAAGCACCACTAGGTGGTGAACTATACTTGTTTTTAAGGCAAAAGATGTTTCAGAGGTGGTTTGCCATTGCCTGCCTCTGCATCCTAAGCCCTGGTATTCCTTGGAGGTTACCCATCCAAATACTAGCCAAGACCAACCCTGCTTAACTTCTGAGATCTGATGAAATCGGGCTAGCCTGGGCTATCCAAGTTAGGGCAGACTGCCTTAAGGTCACTTGGCAAGTTTCCATGGCAGAGTGGGGATTCAAACCTGGGTCACCCAGAGCCTAGTCCAACACTCTAACTGCACCATACCGGCACAAACAGCTGCTGGAACCTTGGAGGAAGTACAGGATAAAAACATAATAATAGCCCAAGGCAAAAAATAGCTGAACATAGAACTATGGATGGTTTATATGTATATCAGTCCCTTAGAACTGTTGTCCTGTAAATACTAGATGCTTATTAAAGTGAAAATGTGCCCTTTGTTTACCCCATGTTTTTTCCCTCTTGTATTAAGTACAGTAATGCAATTATTTCTCTAGGCTACCACAATATCAATAGTTATATGCAGTTCAGTTGCACGTCAGAGATGGCCATCTGGAGGCCTGTGGGCTGGATCCAGACTCCAAAGCAATTCTATCTGCCACCTGGCAGGTCTATCCAATTTTATTCAGGCTTGGTGAGCATTCCACTCCTAAGGAAAACAAAAGAATGTTCAACCAAAAAGATATATACAGCACACTTTTAATTTTATATCTCTGTTGCATTTTGGATGCATTTTTCTTGCTTTTTTTTACTATGGCTGTGGTCACACACACTAAATAATCCACTTTCAATCCACTTTCAATGCACAGTTGGAAAGTGCACTGAAAGTGGATCAAAAGTGGATTATTTAGTGTGTGTGACCACAGCCAGTGTATACTTTTGAACTATGAAGTCCTTACAGCTAAATAATGTCCATTTGATTATGGATTTGTAACGCATGGAGTTTGGTTTATTGGCAAAATATCCATAGTAAAGTTGCCTTATACCAAGATAATTATTCTGACTAGCAAAAGATCTTCAAAATCTTACACAGAAGAAGGTCTTTCCCAATACTGGCTGTAAGTAAAATCCTTCAACTGGAGGAAAAACATGGTATAGTGGTTACAGTGTTGGGCTAGGATCTGGGATACAGTGGTTGAATAAGATTTGGTTTACAAGAACTAGGAATAAAATTATGAACTTTATGATATAATTTTATAAATCTATGCAGATTTAGAAATACTGGTCAGATCAGGAACGTATAAATATTTGGTCACCTTTCATTAATTATTGAAGTCAGCATAATCCGTCGTGTGGAGCAAAGCAGCAAATGCTGCAATGTATTTAGGACAATCTTTCCCTTTGAATGTGTGTCAATCTGAAATGGTGTTGAACACACATGTACACATATGAAGGTGCCTTATACTGAATCAGATCCTTGGTCCATCAAGGACAGTATTGTCTACTCACTGTCAGTAGCTCTCCAAGGTCTCAGGCAGGGGTCTTTCACATCACCTACTGCCTGGTCCTTTTAACTGAAGATGCCAGAGCTTAAACCTGGGATCTTCTGAATGACAAAGCAGAGACTTTTCCCCTGAGCCACAGCCCCTTGTATCTATAGCTAATGCAGTCAATATAGTCAATGTAGAGAGAATCGTACACTATTGCTAATGTCTATTTTGTAAAATGGACTTTCAAAAATGGAGACAGGAAGGATGAGAGTGGATTGACTCAAGGGTCTGACACTCTGGGTCCCCACTGGGAAGAAGAGCAGTGTATAAGTATCTAAATGAAGAAATAAGCAAAGGTTGAATGTGGGAGCAGCTGCATGCAAAGTGTGCACTCCACCACAGAGCTATCAGCCACTGAATAACAGAGTGCATGCACATGCCACAAATGCAAACATTGACTGCCCCCATTGTATGCAATTTCAGTTCCTGGGCCAGAAAGGTCATACAACAATGTTCTTTATGATGGCGCAGAATGTTTCGTATGTTGATAATGTAGAAATTGATTTCAAATACGTGGGACAGCCGCGGGATGAGTCACATCCTATTTCGGTTCCAGTTCAAAGAGCAAAGCAGGCCTTTTTCCCTGCATTCAGTCCACTGGTACAGCAAGACTTTTCTTCTTATTACTGTATAGGTTAGTTATTAAATAAAGCCTGTTTAGCAAACAGTAAGGGGAAGAGGCATTTGCAGCTCTGGCAGCAAGGGGAAGAAGGGAATTTCAAGCTTTTTAGCAATTCATTCAAGTCTTTTGTTTAGCCCCCGACGCCATTCCCCAGGGCAGCCGATGCAACTCCTGAGAGATGATTTAAAATATGTAGCAGAGACAAATCCAAAAATGAACTATGACTAGAGGAGCATAGATTAGTGTACAGCTTATTCAAACTGAGCCAATAATTCACAGTAAATAACTGACTCAATGAATTTAGTCTCATTTAATGCCTGTGTCTGTGAAGAGAATATGATTGCTTCACATTTATTTGCCATCCTACATAACACAAGCACTTTGGGGGCAAAGCTTTTGTTGTTGTTGTTGTTCTTTTTCCTGTTGTTTATTACTATTTCAATATAAAACTTACAATACAAAATCAAGCTGATGTACAGGGAATACCTTATATCATTACACACACAGTTCATTATTATAACTAAGCAAAGATTCTTTCTTTCTGCATCTTTCACTAACTTGTCAAATCGATGTATTTGTCCGAGATTTCATTAAAATGGATAGAGGAGTGCTACTTCCGCCGGAAGGTCTCCAAAAATGTCACTATTTCAACAGAGCTTGGCATTTTTTTCGTCTACCGCTAAATCCAAGAATTTCAATAACCAGAACATCTGGAATGGCTTGCTTCTCCCAGTGTATGCCTTGACCTCAACTAGAGACAATGTTGCTTATGGGTTAGAGGCCCAGTGGAGACAGGTTCAAAACCCCACTCAGCCATGAAGCTCAATGAGGGATCTTCAGCCTAACCTACCTCATAGAGTTTTTGTGGGGATAACATGGGGAAGGGACACTCGTGTACATCATTCTGAGTTCAGTGGTGAAAGAGCAGAACAAAAATCTGACACACGGAAAGAAAGAACTTGACATTAAACTAGATACTGATCTTTCCCTTTGCTTAAGCAGGACTCTGCCTCTTTAGAAAGTAAGTCTTCTTGGTTACTAAGAGATGAAGATAATAAGTGTGTGGCTAAATTTTTGGCAGCTGTAGTAGAATCACAGAATTCTGGTAGCAAACTTTAGGCTTCCCTTTTAGTGTGTGATGGCTCACCGTTTATGACTTTTGTCGTGAAAACAGTAATTGAGAAGAAGATACTGATCTTTTGTCCTTTCTTTGAAATGTTAGTCAATATCAGCAAAACCATACCGTGTTAACATGGATAATCTGTAATACCCTGCTCCAGTATATTTTACTTTGTGGACAGCCTCTCCACATATGTTTTCTGCTCTCCAGCCTTTCCAATATCCATCTTGACACCTTATTTAGACCTTCAGAATTCATCCTGCACTATAAATCACACATGGAAGTAGCAGATCATCCCTACCTTCCTCTGCTCTTAGAACTCACTGTTCTGTTTCAAAAAGTGATGCTAAGAGGTGATGAAAAAGAATATCACATGGCATAGGGGTTGCATGGAGTAAGGAGTTTGCTCTACTTCTTTTCTCATTAATGGAAGAGGAGGGTGCAATTTAGCTTCATATGCTTGAGGTTTGTAGGGTGGAAATAATTTTACTTCAGCTAGAATTAGGGTTGCCAGACCCCTGGTCCAAGTGAGAATTCCCCGGCTTTTCAAAGCTTCAGCCTGTGGCCAGCCATCTGGCTGGCAGGGGGAAGCCCTATCCCCAAGCCCCATCCCCAACAACAACCACCCAGGGCCACCCCTCTCCCTCCCCTCCTGTGAGATTTAAAGGGCCCTCCAGCTGATCGGGGGAGCATGTGGACCACCGACCAGCTGGAGGGCCCTTTAAATCTTGCAGGAGGGGAGTGAGGGGGGTGGCCGCTGGCAATATCATACAGTGTTAATATGTATAATCTGTAATATGATGCTCCAATATCATTCACCAACCCTCATCAGAAGGTAAACAAAATTGGGATAAAATGGCCTCCATAGTGATGCTCTAGGAATTTCCCCATGTCTCTATGTTTTTTACCATAGTTACATCCTCGCCAAACTCTACCCTCCTTATGCACTGCACATAAAATCTCCTGGGCATTTGCCTAGGCAGTGTCAGCAACTGTACACTTTTCTCTCCAGTGGTGAACCTCTCTTGCATTTTATCATAACAACACTACAAGGTATGTTAGGCTGAGAGACAGTGACTGGCCCAAAGTCACCCAGCAAGCTTTCATGGCACATTGGGAAGTCAAAGGTGAGTCTCCCGAATCCTAGTCCAACAGTACACCATACTGATGTAAAGCATAAATCCATACAAACCTTCTGTAATACTATCATTTGCCTTCCAAAGAAACACCCTCCTCCCAATCTAACCATCAAAAACTTGAAACAGTTTCTAGTAGGGATGAGCAAAAGTTGTGTGTTCATTGCAGTTAGTTCTGTTTCATTGCTTCATTTGGTAGCTTGATTCATTTCATTGGCACATTTCACCAATTTACTTCCTTTCATGCCTGGTTTGAGTGCTTGCTTCATTTTAGTTTTTGAGTTGTTTTTGAACTGCTTCCCAATAGCTTTCAAAGGGCAACATTCAATTCATTATAACTTTTTGTTGTTGTTTCTTTCAAAAACATAGGAAGTTTGCAGAGATGGAGGGAATAATAACTACTCCATGAGGGAATAATAACTACTAAATTTTATCCAAGTAGGTACTGAAATCTTTATTCTGGCTTGGGACAGCTGTATTTAATAATTTAGCCAGGTTTTTGATGATCCTAACATGTGTTTTTGTTACTTATGTGCACAAAACTTCCCATGGGATGTGAAGGTGTTCCTTGCAGACTTTCAGAAAAATTCAGGAGTTCAGAAGTTACACACAAACCAATCATAATTGGTGCCAATATTCTAGGAAGTATAGAGCAGACACTAGAAAAATTACCTGCAAAACCTCACAATATAGTGCAGAAGTTTAAAGGAAATCAGTATCTCATGTATACGTGTAATACTGAAGCATAGTGCAGTTTAAATGCCGAGTCAAAATGAAGCTAACCCAGACACAGAAATATTAGTAAGGAACAATGGAATGAGAAAGAATTTATGGATTTAATTTATTTACTTATTTATATTCTAATTTATATCCCACCCTACCCCGCCGGAGCAGGCTCAGGGAGGGCAGCTTACAAATTGAAACATTAAAACAATCAAAACCATTAAACATTAAAACGATACAGTATTACATATTAAAGTGCTAGCAATGTTGTTCCAGTATCAAACACGTAATCTTTCACATGAAGAAAGAAGTTACACAGAGCAGAGAAAATAGTTAACTTATATATATTTACACATTCATAGTTCTCTCTCAAGAATGGTTGGAGAAGATGTTGGACTTTGCAGCAATGGCTAAACTTACTGCATTGGTTAGGGGGAAAGACAGTTTGTTTATAGACTTTTTGAAGGAAAAAAGACAATAATGATGGTTTGTGGTTTTGATGATTAAGATATTAAGATTCAAAAAAAGGGAGTTCTTTATTCTATATATAGACCAAGGAAAACCTTTGTAATCAAACTTATATTTGTTGTTGAGAAAATTGGAAGCCTTCTATTTTTTCTTTTTCTTTCTTTTATTTTCTCAATAAAAACTAAAATTGAATAAAAAAGGAAAGAATTTATGGATTTAATGAACACACCAAACACGTAATCTTTCACGCCAAGAAAGAATTTACAGAGGGCAGAGAAAATAGTTAACGTATATATAAAACACTTCTGTAGTTCTTTCTTAAGCTTCATATTGATTGGAAGATAAAGGAAAGGAAGCACTAAATAGCAGCCTTCCTTCAGCTGCCATGTGCCTCACTGGCAACTCTGAGTTGCCAATCACATTATCCCTTAGTTCCCCCCCCCATTACTCAGAAGCCCTGACCTAGATAGCCCAGGCTAGCCCAATCTCGTCAGATCTCCAAAACTAAGCAGGGTTGTCCCTGGGCAGTATTTGGATGGGAGACCACCAAGGAATACAACAGTTGTGATGCAGAGGCAGGTGGTGGCCAACGGCCTTGAACATCTTTTGTCTTGAACACCCTACGGGGTTGTCTTAAGTGGGCTGTGTCTTGACAGCGCTTTCCCGCCACCACCAATTGCTCAGAAACCACCTTCCAAAACCAGAGGGAAAGTCTCCAGGCAATTAGACAGGCAAGACTGGGAGTCAGTTGAAGAGCCCTAAAACAGCAAATGAAGATGAATAAAAACAGCAGGAAGTCATTTCAGAAGTTATAAAACAGTAGTAACCATAAAACCAGCAGTAAGAGCGCTCCACTGAGATGCCAGCCATAAAATAACCAGCTCAAAAATGATGGGATAAAGCTTCAGTTAAAAGTCTGAGTGAAGAGGAATGTTCTTTCCTGGTGCTTAAATCACAATAGGGAAGGCACAAGGCAAGCATTCAGGGGAAGGCATTTTAAAAGCAAGACACCACCACTAAGACAGTCCTGTCTCCAGTTGCTGTGCACATCACCTCTGTAGAAGGGTGCCTGGGAAAGGGCTTGAGAGGAAGAGTTTCGATGGCTGGTTGGACAGTATGTAGGGTTGCCACCTCCAGGCCTGGGGATCTCCCGCTTTTACAACTGGTCTCCAGCTGACAGAGATCAGCTCCCCTGGTGAAAATGGCTGTTTTGAAGGGTGGACTCTATGGCATTGTACTATGTTGAGGCCCCTCCCCTCCCCAAACCCCACCCTCTCCTGGCTCCACCCTCAAAGTCTGCAGGTATTTTCCAACCCAGAGATGGCAACCCTATGGAAGGAGGCTGTCCTTCAAGTATCCTCATTCTTCATTTGGGGCAGGGACTGTTGTTTGGTCCCATTCATTATTATTTTTTAATTAAAGAAAAAAGTGGCAGCAGATAATTGGGCAGGGCAGGCTACCTTGTGCTGCCCAACCATCAATGGGCTCCATTGTAGGATGATTTAAAGTCCTATGCATCCATTCAGTTCAGGCTTTAGCTGACAGAATTACCTCACCAACCCTCCATTTAATTTACACTGTGAGATCAGCCGGTTGCTTTGGGAAGGGCAGGGGATTTTAGGGACTATCTCAAATTTGCAATGAACGAATCCTTTTTAACCTGATTCATACTGGAGGTGAAAAGGATGGGAACATTTCAATAGGCCTGGTCAGATTAGGCTTGTCAGGCCCTAGTTAAAGTGGTGGGATTAGTGTGAGCTGGCTGTTCATTTTATCAGATATCAGGGCTGCTCTTAGTGATTCTGGGTCCTGCGCATCATTGCCAACCCCCTGCCGGGGCCAAGCAAGGAGTGGCCCTTGCTTCATGCAAGGTGGGTGGGAGCTACTAGTGGAAGGCAACTGTCTA
>NW_015162002.1:15488-60617 GCF_001447785.1 Gekko japonicus | reverse complement strand
GCATGACCTTGCAGCATAGATAATATAATGGTTAGTCTTCAGGTGCTGGGGGCAGCCACGGGGTTGAGCTTGAAGCTTTGGTGGGCCATATGGGAATGGATGAGTGGACACTTGGGGAACCAGGGGGCTCCCACACTCTGTATAGGTTTGGCCCTAGCCTGGGGCTGACAGTTCCAACACGAACTCTGTATATGCTTGGATGACCTGTAACTCTCAATAAACAAATCTTGCTACCTCTCAATAAACAAATCTTGCTACTTGGACCCAAGATCTGACAGGCAGCATCTCTCAGCGCAGTTTGGTGTACAGGCACTGAGAAGTGAAGAGCAAGTTATTTATCTCTCTAAGCACGGAGCCAAGTTTGAAGTGCCTAAATTCTGGCAAACCTATTGTTTGCCCACTTCCTAGTCCTCCACTAAAGGGGCTCTAAAGTATTTACCCAACATGTTTCAGCTGTAAAATTAATAAAGCTTATCTTCATCTAAGATTGGTGAATGAGACCAAAATTTATAATCTCTGCAATAAGTGTAGGAGACAACAAACATTACAAATCTGCTGTGGTGGTACCGCTCTTAAGGAAGCCAACTTTGGGTCTTATGGATCCCTCCAATTACCACTCAGTTTCTAATATTCCATTTCTGGGAAAGGCAATTCAGAGACCAGTGGCAGAACAGCTTCAGGATTTCCTGGATGACACATTGGCACTGGATCCATTCCACGTGTTTGTTCACTCCCTCAAAAAACACTAACAGGCTAGTGAGACAAGATCTTCCCTTACAGAACCCATGCTGAGTCTGCCTCAATAGGGACGGATGGATGGGAGGCCTCCAAGGAATACCAAAACTGGGACGCAGAGTTTGGATCCTATGGATCCCTCCAATTACCACTCAGTTTCTAATCTTCCATTTCTGGGAAAGGCAATTCAGAGACCAGTGGCAGAACAGCAATAGCAAGCCACCTTTCTGAAATGTCCATGAGTGGCTTTTAGCCACAGGGTATAGATGGAGCACCTGGGACGGTGATGCTCTGTATTCATGGTGCTTTGGGAGCCACAGTGGGAGGACTTCTGGAGTTCTGGCCACACTGGTGGACCTGGTTTTGGCCACCACAGAGTGTTGGACTGAATGGGCCATTGGTCTGATCCAACATGGCTTCTCTTACATTCTTTATTAACAGTAATATCACAGCTAAACTGAACATATTTTGTCTAGTAAACTTTAAGATACTTTGGTACTTTAAGTACCAAAAAATAATTACATAAGGTTATTTTTCTTTTCCCGGTCATCTGCTCCTTCATGATCAATCTAGCCATTAACTTGTCATACAAAAATTGCACAACTGAAAATATCATCTAGTGCTCCATTTGAAAAATTCGAAGTCAGTTGTCATTCCAGGAGAACTCCATGCTCCAACTGAAGTCTGGCAACCCAAAATGAGTGAATTGTATGAATGAGATAAGTTTCCATGAACTAGTAAAGGTAAAGGTAAAGGTTCCCTTGCTCGAAAGCCAGTCAAATCCGACTCTAGGGTTGCAGTGCCCATCTCCGTTTCAAAGCCGAAGAGCCAGCGCTGTCCGAAGATGTTTCCGTGGTCATGTGGCCGGCATGACTAAACACCAAGGTGCACGAGACGCTGTTACCTTCCCACCAAAGTGGTACCTATTTATCTACTTGCAATTTCTTGCTTTCGAACTGCTAGGTTGGCAGGAGCTGGAACTAGAGATGGGCGCTCACTCCATCATGCGGCACCCGGGTCTCGAACTGCTGAACTACTGACCTTCCACAGCCTGCAGTTCAGCGTCTTAACCACTTGAGCCACCACAGCTAGAGTGACACTTAAAATGAGCAGTAACAAGAATGGATGTTTATGCATGAATATCAAAAGAGGACATGAAATCAGAGCCTTCCAGCTTTTCCCTGGTGCAAGTGATCTTACACAGTTCCCTTCCTCCTTGCAGTCCCATGCAGCATGGCTTTTTGTCCATGCAGGACCCCACAGTCCCACCTTTTTGGAGCTCTGTTGCCCCAGCACAAAAGCTGGTAGAATTTAACCTAGAGAAGATGCTGTGCATAAGAAAAAAACACTTGCCATTTTTTTTGCAGGTCTCCATATATCCCTAATTGCCCTGAGAGATGCAATTAATACAGGATTATTTCACTGTTACGTTCGATGTGGATGTCTTTTGCTGGCCACGTAATCCCACATTCAGTGTTGCACATCAGTGTAAATATTGGACCATGCATTGTGTTTGCGTATAAATCTCTTGAAAAGATCAGCATCTGTGTTTTATTCTGGGAGGGGGGGGCACAGTGCGTCTGCCCTCTGTTTCTGTGATACCTCTATTGAAGTCTCAATTAAGTATAGGGCAAAAGGATCCGGAGCAGTTAGGCAAACTAATATCCAGGCAGCAGCTGCAGAAGATAATGGATGGACTTACATTTTTCATTTTAATCACATGGACTTGATGAATTATTTAGAAACCTTAAATATATAATGCTTTCAAAGCAGGGAAATGGACCGGGTTCCCAAAGATATTGACTTCCAAAGTGCTATATGGAGAGGCAAAGTATTAAATTTTTAAATATTCTGATCTTAATCTTTACATTACAGACTATCAGTGTATTGATTGGAGCGGTATGCTGGCTTTCTTCTGGTGAAAGCCATTTGCAGATATCACTAGCTGTCATTCTGGGAAAACGCATTATTGTATTTTCTTTATCTTTCCTCAGAATCAGAGACCCACAGAGTTTTATTTTATCTCAATCTCCCATCCCCACACGTGTGTGATTCTAATTTTCATGAAGAATAGCTTCCTTTGTTCCCATGTTACGCTTGTATGAAGAGGCCTGTTTAGCAGCTTGTTTGGCCTGTATTTAAGTGAGTTGATTGTGGAGCCGCACCATTTTCTTAATGAGAAAAATCTGAAACCTTAGCAAGCTGAAAAGAAGGAAGGAAAGCAACACTCTTAAATTGCTCTATGTGACCTTTCAGAAGCAACAGAAGCGTGTACTGAAAGAACGGGGATGGTAGAAATATCTTCTTTATGGAGGTATTAAGAATGTTGGGCTTTTATATTTATGGCAAGACGAATTTATTCATTCCCAGAAGAAATGCTGTATTAGCATATACCTTAAATTATCCAGATTGCTTTATATGTTTTGATGAAGGAGACCCTGCCTGCAATCAGCAGCCCATTTCCTAAACTTGACAAGATTTTAAGGAGAGGTTATATTAACCTCATTATATAGTTTTCCCATACACCTCAAAGGAGAATCTGTCCTGTCTAGACGCAGTTTGTTTCAAGTGTCAAGTTGGAAAATCCCCATTTTGATTTTGATTCTCCCTCATGAGAATCAAATCCATGAGTGTATATTTTAACATTTTCCCAATTTCTTGTGGCAAATATTTCATGTTAAATTCATACAAGTTTGCATTATTTTGGAGCCCGTGGGTCACATAAATGGTGGGCAGGGATGGGCCTGAACAGAACCGCAAAGCAAAATTCATCACAAATTTTGCCCTGTTCATGGTTCGGGAGCAGAAGTTCATGAAAGGTCCTCACAAAAGGCACAAAAATAGTTGATCGGCAGGGAGGCGCTCCTCATCGCTCGGCTGTTTTGGGCTGTCTTCTGCAGATTTAAAAATTTAAAGGGACTCCAGAAGAAAGTGTCGAAAACAGCTGCATGGCAGGGAGACATTCCCCACCATACAGCTGTTTTGGGCTATCTTCTGCAGCCTCTTTAAAGCACAAGACAGCCCAAAACAGCTGAGCGGTGGGGATGACGCTGCTCCCTGTCACTCAGCTGTTTTTCAGGCTTTCTGCAAACCCCATTTAAAGAGACTGTGGTTCCTTTCAGCAGGGTTTGCAGGGCCACAAACCATGAACTGGTTTGGTTCATGAACGAGCCTCCCAGTTCAGTTCAGTTTGTGGTTCAGCCACGAACCAAACCACATTGTCCTTTTTCGTGCTGGAAACAGTAGAAAAGTCAGTTCTATGGCTTTTATTTTGACATAAGATAGAGGAGAGATGATCCCACATGACATTTTGTCTATGTCCATCCTGTAATATCTGATATAGCCTTTAGGGTGGTCAAACAAGGCTCCTACTCTTGTACCAGTGGAAAAGTGGACAGACTCCCTCCTACATATTGAACTACACATGTTATTATTTCATGTCAATAGAAGAAACACTCAAGACAGTGAGTGGTTTTTGAGTATTTTAGAAGTTTGTTTAACCCTGTCATTGTCCTGGAAATTAAATAGGTAGTAACAATGGAGGTGATGCTGGACAAACTGGCTATGGCACTTTAAGAGATGAATGTCCATATATGAAAGGAACCCAAGATCATTTGCTGCTGCCCCTGGTATGGAGTGTCTCCAGATATCATTCCCAGAAGAAATGCTGTATTAGCATATACCTTAAATTATCCAGATTGCTTTATATGTTTTGATGAAGGAGACCCTGCCTGCAATCAGCAGCCCATTTCCTAAACTTGACAAGATTTTAAGGAGAGGTTATATTAACCTCATTATATAGTTTTCCCACACACCTCAAAGGAGAATCTGTCCTGTCTAGAGGCAGTTTGTTTCAAGTGTCAAGGTGGACAATCCCCATTTTGATTTTGATTCTCCCCATTTTGATTTTGATCCTCCCCTCATGAGAATCAAATCCATAACATTTTCCCAATTTCTTGTGGCAAACATTTCATGTTAAATTCATACAAGTTTGCATTATTTTGGAGCCCGTGGGTCACATAAATGGTGGGCAGGGATGGGCCTGAACAGAACCGCAAAGCAAAATTCATCACAAATTTTGCCCTGTTCATGGTTCGGGAGCAGAAGTTCATGAAAGGTCCTCACAAAAGGCACAAAAATAGTTGATCGGCGGGGAGGGGCTCCTCATCGCTCGGCTGTTTTGGGCTGTCTTCTGCAGATTTAAAAATTTAAAGGGACTCCAGAAGAAAGTGTCGAAAACAGCTGCATGGCAGGGAGACATTCCCCACCATACAGCTGTTTTGGGCTATCTTCTGCAGTCTCTTTAAAGCACAAGACAGCCCAAAACAGCTGAGCGGTGGGGATGACGCTGCTCCCTGTCACTCAGCTGTTTTTCAGGCTTTCTGCAAACCCCATTTAAAGAGACTGTGGTTCCTTTCAGCAGGGTTTGCAGGGCCACAAACCATGAACTGGTTTGGTTCATGAACGAGCCTCCCAGTTCAGTTCAGTTTGTGGTTCAGCCACGAACCAAACCACATTGTCCTTTTTCGTGCTGGAAACAGTAGAAAAGTCAGTTCTATGGCTTTTATTTTGACATAAGATAGAGGAGAGATGATCCCACATGACATTTTGTCTATGTCCATCCTGTAATATCTGATATAGCCTTTAGGGTGGTCAAACAAGGCTCCTACTCTTGTACCAGTGGAAAAGTGGACAGACTCCCTCCTACATATTGAACTACACATGTTATTATTTCATGTCAATAGAAGAAACACTCAAGACAGTGAGTGGTTTTTTGAGTATTTTAGAAGTTTGTTTAACCCTGTCATTGTCCTGGAAATTAAATAGGTAGTAACAATGGAGGTGATGCTGGACAAACTGGCTATGGCAATTTAAGAGATTAATGTCCATATATGAAAGGAACCCAAGACCATTTGCTGCTGCCCCTCGTATGGAGTGTCTCCAGATACTATCCCTTCCCCCACCATACATGGAGCCACCACAAAGAGGCCACAAATTACAATAGGGTTCCCTCAGAAGACTTTCATTACCTTCTGAATTCTCTTATACTGCCAAAATTTAGATTGTAAACATGACAGGATACAGATATGTCCTGTTTGTAATTCTGTACAACACAGAACTATGCTTTATAGACAATTAACAACAACGCCTTATCAAAGGTTTAAAGTTAAAACAAGAGATTTACCAAATGTACCCCATTTCATTTCTTTTAAAGTATGTTTTTAAAGATGTGAGCTGCTGAATGCAGGCAGGCCCTCCTTCCTCAGAGTAGCACGGTTCTTCTGTCAACTTCAATAGAGCTATCTGCTGCCTGGTTCTATGCAAAACTTTATAGAGGAAATGCCACTATTGGGTGATGCAGGGGCTGGAATCTTCTTTTACTCTACATCTTGAAATTGTAAATACAATATTTACATTTAATGGCAAACACCCAATGTATCCTATGCACCTGAGAAAAAAATCCATGCAGTTAATACATTTTGGAGGAGACAGTGTAAATAGTTGAGAGGAACTGGACTGAGAATGAAGAAAGTAACAAATCGCAAGTGAGAACTGGCGCGGCTTCCGGTCGGACTAAGATGGAGGACTGACACACTTTCGCGATTGTGCGAAGTGAGCGACGGCCGCTTTTGACAGTTTGGGCAGTTTTTTAGCCCAACGCATCGCTCCCTTACCAAATGTACCCCATTTCATTTCTTTTAAAGTATGTTTTTAAAGATGTGAGCTGCTGAATGCAGGCAGGCCCTCCTTCCTCAGAGTAGCACGGTTCTTCTGTCAACTTCAATAGAGCTATCTGCTGCCTGGTTCTATGCAAAACTTTATAGAGGAAATGCCACTATTGGGTGATGCAGGGGCTGGAATCTTCTTTTACTCTACATCTTGAAATTGTAAATACAATATTTACATTTAATGGCAAACACCCAATGTATCCTATGCACCTGAGAAAAAAATCCATGCAGTTAATACATTTTGGAGGAGACAGTGTAAATAGTTGAGACGAGCTGGACTGAGAAAGAAGAAAGTAACAAATCGCAAGTGAGAACTGGCAAATCACAGAAAGCTGCCAGTTACAATTGTTTCTAATAGACGTAAGTGAAATATTAAGGCCCCATCTTTGAAGCTGTAGAATTTTATTAGTCAGGAGATCCATTTCCTAATTACTGTCCCCTTTACTTGCTTAGCTGACTGCGGTGGCTCAAGTGGTTAAGACGCTGAACTGCAGGCTGTGGAAGGTCAGTAGTTCAGTGGTTCAAGACCCGGGTGCCGCAAGACAGGGTGAGCTCCAGGTCTGCTCTGGCTCTTCGGCTTTGGAACGGAAATGAGCACCGCAACCCTAGAGTCGGATTCGACTGGCTTTCGAGCAAGGGAACCTTTACCTTTACCTTTTACCTTACTTGCTTAGCTGACCTTAAAGGTGTTGTTGAGAAGGTCATCAATAAAGACCACCTTTTTTTGGGGGGGGGGAATGACCAAGCAGTTTAACAGAATCACATGGCTTTGCTAAAGCAGCTCTAGCATCCCTTTATCAACCTAAGCTTGGACTAACTCTCTCCTATGTATTCATAATTGGCACACAGACCCTTAAATTAAGCAGTATTTATATATTACAACATTCCCATTGATCATGTCATGCTAATGCAGAGAAAGCATGGGAAACCATGACTGAAATGGTTTGTCAAAGGTGCTTGTCTAATAGGAAAGAAATGAGCATGGTTGGAAAGGTTTGATGGGTTTGTATGAATTATTATTATCAACTCGTATGATAGAGAAGTTGATCGTTCTGCAAAAATCAGTAGGGCAGAAGAACATGGCCAGTGAATGAGGTACAGCTTTATCAGTACTCAGGGGTGTCCCCCCCCCCATTATTAATAGAATATTAATTTGTAAAGACGGGGTAAAGTTCTCTCAGATCTCTCAATAAGAACAGAATCTTCATGACAATCGAGTGTGAGTTTGTGTGGAAGGGACAGCTCTAGGGGGCAGCCCTAGAGCTCCAGATTGGGAAATTCCTGGAGATTTGGAAGTAAAGTCTAGGGAGGGACCTCAGCCGGGTAGAATGCCATAGAGTCCACCCTCCAAAGCAGCCATTTTCTCCAGGGGAACCGATTTTGGTCATCTGGAGAGTAATTGTAATTCTGGGAAAACTTCAGGCCCCTCCTGGAGTTTGGAAACCTTAGACATTGCCCCAATTGACACACACACACATACATAGTTTAACTCTAAAAGGAGATTAGAACCAGGGATAATAAAATCAGGGGCTGGGCTGGGCATGACCAATCCCAATCTCTTTCCAAAGTCTCCCATGTAACATGTCAAGAGGTAGGTAAATATTCTTTCTAGTGCTGCAATGCTCAAGTTCAGGGCTAGGTGAGCAGCTATCCTGCTGGGCTCTCAGTGCTCTAGGGTAATTGCCCTATAGGATGAATCTTCAGAATGCCTTGCTAGAACAACGGGAAGCTATTTATCTAGCTTCAAAATCCAGCTGTGTTACACTATTGAACTGTAGGAGAATTTCCTAACCATTTATCCTCCTCACTGCTGTGATTCTTCATAGGCCTTCCACATTGTTAAGCCTATTTCTAGCCTGTCCTTCTCCATAATAGGACCCCAGGATGGGTAACATGAAGAGCAGGGAAAGCATCTACAAATTGTTTTAAAAGAACAACAACAACATAAAATAACAGCACAAATTAAAATCAGTACAAAATCAGTCCTCCAAATAAAATAAAAACCAAAACATAATTTAAAAACATGAAAATAATGGAAAGATGTTAGAAATTCCAGATTTCTGAACTTTACAATTTGGGTATCACTCAGGAAACAAAAATATTAATCACAAGGTCATGGAATTTATTCCCATTCTGGGAATTTGAATTATATATTTATATATCCATAAATCATAGAATCACAGAGTTGGAAGTGACCTGCAGGGTCATCTAGTCCAACCCCCTGCACAATGCAGGAAAGTCACAAATACCTTCCCCCCACCACCCCTGGTGACCCTTGCTCCATGCCCAGAAGATGGCAAAAAAACCCTCCGGTATCCCCGGCCAAACTGGCCTGGAGAAAAATTGCTTCTTGATCCCAAAATGGTGATCAGCATTTCCCTGGGTGTGTAAGAATATATGGGGAGAAGGAGAGAGAAAGAGAGATTTGCTGTTTCCAAGGTGGAAAGGGGTTCTGAAATGCCTGATTTCAAAAGTGAAGTACAAAATGGTTCACATACTTCAAGAAAAGAATTTGAGGTGTTATCTCTGAGTCTTTCAGTCTGATATCTTCAAAGCTTCTAGAAAACAAGGCTGCCTAGTGATAACAACAAGTGCTGGGTGTCTTGGATGTTTAAACTTCGTATAAGTGTCCCAGTATGGTTGGTAGGCAAAGGATAACAGCACAAGGGAGATGAAATATACATCTATACACACTCTTTGTGGGTACTTTGTTAAATATTCATGCAAGGGGAAGCTCTGTTGTCCACATAAGAACATCTTTAGACTCACATCCATTTGTTTGATTTCATACTGAGGACATAATATGAACTGGAGGATAATACATAGATATGATGAGGGCCATGATAGCTACAATTGCAACAACCTTCTAAGAGCCATTATGATCTCAATCAGTGGCACAATCAGACATGCTGACTCATACATACTGCCTCTACCTGAGTTATGGTGATTGAGAAACTCAGAAAGTCAGCGTGGTGTAGTGGACAGAGTGCCAAACTAGGATCCAGGAAACCCAGCTTCAAATCCCCAGTTTGTCATGGAAGTGTACTTGGGCCATACTCTTTCTCAGCCTAACCTGCCTCTCAGGGTGGTTGTTGTGAGGATAAAACTGAAGAATAGAAAATGATGTAGCTGACTTGGGCCATTATTCGGGAGAAAAACAGGTTATAATCTAAATAAACATGCACGTAGGATCAGTTAGAACTGACTCTTCAAGTCAGATGATCCTTACTCAGCTGACAGCTACAACAATCTATCTACAGAGATGATTTTGGAGCACAACAGAGACAGTTCTACAATGCCTTACCATGTATATCCTGACTCTTTTTTTCATCTTGAGAATGATCATGGTTTCTGAAATGGAATTAGAGGTACCAAATTCAGGATATCACAGTCACCCTGGAGCATATGAAGCTGAACAAGACGTGATTTGTATTCACACTACATTTCAGTTGGGTCTGTGTTGGTGCTCATAGTGAATCTCTGTCTGGGGCACTCAGTGGCCCTCAACACAAGTTCAAGACATTTTCCATGTCCCCTTATTAGTCAATAGGGAATCACTGCTGACGTAGGGTGATTCTGCATTGGCTTTTCCCTCCGTTGCACTACGAAACCCACGGTGAAACAGGAATTCCCTTCTGCATTGCATGCTGCTTTCACTTCCTTTGATCATCGGATTTTATGGTACCTACCCTCTAGACTGCATGCTACTTTCACAATCTTTGATCATCAGGTTTTATGGTACCTTTTCCATAGATTTATGGCCATTCCGTGGTGGCTTTGCAGTCTGTACAGTGTTGCCCTGAGGTATTTGAATGTGGTTTTGAGATGCACCTTTTCCTCCCAGTTGAGAAAATGTGGAGCGAATGCTAGATGCAGAATCACCCATAGTCCAGCCAAGTTAGCTTCCATGCTGCCCAGCATACATTTTGGAACGTCAGAACTCATAGGCAATTGCTCACAAAGCCAGCATTTCAACTGTGTTAGCTGAAGGGCCCCCTTAAGTTGTGTGCCTCTTTGATGTTTTCTATCAATGAGGAAATATGGTTGATAGCTAAACCTGAAACTGTTCTCTCGAAATAATGTTCATGAAGCTGCACCTTGCCTCCATGTATTAACAACATCAAATAAGATTCTTTTTTGGAGAAAATAAAACTCAATAAGAAAAGGACAAGCCCAACAAAATGGTACACATATTTATAACCACACAACCCGGCTTCTGGCATAATGTGTTACAGTTTCACAAACAATCAATACAAATTATTGGATCTAAAATTACTTTTTGATTACCACTGTGAAAATACAAGCTGTTTGAGTCATTCTTCACACTATTGATTTTACTCTGCCCCCCCATTGCATTTTTAAAGCAGTCAGTGTCATATTTTAAGTCTCCATTCTAACCTGAAATGCTAACAAAATATACCAAGACTCAAATAGAAGAGTTCTAAGAGGCGAGGCAATTCTCCTCACAATTAGCTCATGGATTTTGTTCAGTGCAGTAATGTATTAAGGGCAGGGGGGAATCTTCAAGTGTTTGTGGGTTGGTAATATTGTGTGAGCCACAAGAATCTGATAATAACCTTTTAAGTTGCTCATACACTCTGTGAATTAGCCTTTCATGTTCGACAGCAGCTCTTGTCACATGGCACTTTGTTTCCTGCTGGTTTTCATAGTGTTGATCAGGGCGGCTATTGTGGAAGAGACCCCCTCCCCCCAAAAAACCCTCTGTCCTTGTCACTTGTCAAGGCTAGTGAATGGGTTGATTAATTTTTGTCATTATTGTCAAACGTGATGTTCCTCTAATATATTGACTGCAAAAACATTGTTCCTAGGGAAATGAAAAGAGTGAAAGGTGGAAAATCAGGAGGAGATGGAATATTTGTTCCTAAATTGGCCTGGCCCAACATGGTGGTAGAGCATACGTAGATCTTCCTACTCTTCCCCCCATTCAATGTACAGTTGTTTTCATTTTCTTTTCATAATTGTGAACCTTCTCACTATGCCAGCTTTTGGGAACCCAATTCATCTGTCTCCTTTACTCCATTTTAATGCCATTTTATATTGTTTATTTGAATGCATGAATGACATCAAAAGTGGGTTGATAGGAAAATTCATCAAGAAAACAAAATGTGATGTAAAAATAAAGATTCATAGGTTCAGTTTGAGCACAGGAGCAGTAAAATCAAAATGCAGATGTTTGAGTCATACTAGAAGGTATGACAAACTCAGGCCCCGGTCACACGGGCTGGATATCATGGGGGGGAGGCGTGGCAAATTGCCCCGGCGCAATTTGATCCACGATTTTACGATCAGACGTGCCAGCGGCACACCACGGGTCCTTCCCTTGGAGCCGGTGCGTAAATGAGGGGCCGGAGGGGAAAGCCGCATGCCAGTGCGATCACACTGTGGGCATCCAGAGGCATCCCATTGCAAACCGTTTGCCAGTACTTTGGAGGTACTACTTTTTTATCCCACGTTTTCGGCGGTAAGCCTTGGGTTGGCCACGGGTGCACTCCCCAGATGTTGGGGTGTGATCACACACAGATAATCTGCCCACCACCCATGGCTCTCCCGTGGCAAATTCGCTGTGTGAACGGGGCCTCAATAGCATCCTTAAACATACTGTGTACTATGACTACTCCCTGCAAGAGTTCATATGTATGCAAACATTCACTCATGGAATAATTCTATTTCAAAAAGGGAGAATGATTTCTTTTAAATTTAGGCTCCATCAGTACAGATTTGTATATGGAGTGCTGATGTCATGTGTTATGTTACAGGCATGATTGTGGAGTGTGCACATGCATTCATTCTTCCACAAAGGACGGTCATCCATATATACATATGAACCAGCATATAAGCATAGATTTATTCCTCTGTGCATGGGAGTTACAGTGAAAGACTGATCTACACATGTATCTACATAGTTTGATATCATAATGGTAATTCTGTCATCATTCATTGAGTTGAAACTTGATATTGGACCCCAGGTGCAAGCAAAAAGCCCATATTCATTTAATTTAAAATGTATATCCTACCATAACAGCCCTCAAAGTGGCTGTAGTTCCAATGAACAAATATAAAATTATCCCAGGAAGATGCTTCCAGAAACACAGTAACAGCATATAATAACTCAGTTTTGGGAGAAATGTTGAGGGAAATGTTGACATTGCATGACATTTTCTTTTCATGTTGTCACGCTCTTCAGTGCCTGGCCTGGGCGATCTGCCTGTCGCTGACACTTTAGAGGGGCCTACACTCCCCTTTGGCCACTACCAGGAGTGAGACCCCTCCCTTCTGGAGTCCATGGGCCCCGGCAGCTAGCTCGGAAGTATAGGAGAGGTTCAAGAGGGCTGGGGAAGAGGAGGTCTCAGTACAGAGAACACTAAGAGCAGTTACTGCACCCTCCTGTCCCCAACTCCTTTTTGAGCCTTAAGATTCTCTCTCTTTATTCTGCAGCTACAACACCTCCTCCTCATTGGCCCTCCCTGCTCCTCCTTTATACCCACCTCTCCTTTCAAGCCATCCCCCACTCACTGGCCCTGCCCCCCTTCAAAGGGGAAGATGCAGGCCTCTGTGCGCGGCCTCCCGTCTCTCAGCTGGTCCGACTCCCATTGGCTTCCACTGCCACCCTGCGGCCCATCTGTGCTCCCTGCTGTCCGGGCCCACCCTCGACATCGATGCCTCGCCAGGCCTCCATGGTCCCCACCATCTCCAGGCTCAGGCCTTCCTGAGGCTGTTGCCCTCCCAATGCTGCCACAGAGCACCTTGCCCGGACTGCGGCCCCACTCTATCGCCGCCGTGGTCTCCCCCAGCGATCTCACCATCATCTTGCCGTTGCTGGCCTTCCTCTCCTGGGCTCCCCAGTGGCTCTCAGTGAGTGTTGGGGGGGAGGCTCATTGGGGAGGCAGTCATTCCCTGGACCCCAGCTCCAGATGGCTCTGCTTTGAGGCTCAGGGGAAACCAGGACACATGTCCCTTCTCATTGGAGGGACCTAGTACCTTCAAAAGTGGGGTTGCCACATACCCTACCAAGCCAGTCCAATTCCTCTTACTTGTCTACCCCACCTTTGTCCATGGAAGCTTCCGCCATGATAGCTGAATGATACTTCCAAGTTCAGTAACAGTATATCTCTGAATATAAGAGGCTGGAGAAAAACAATGGCTTCCCTCATTCTCTGTTTATAATCTTCCTTTCAGTTTGTTAATTCTAAGAACACATCAGGTCCAATTAATTAAATCAAGGTAGTGATTCAGGCAATGACCTGGACTTTCCAAAGGAAGAATCAACCTCTTATCTGGGATGAGAGCTGACCCGCAGTGTTCATCTGCTATGGAGGAATGGATCCAAGGCCTACATTGGGTTCTAGATTTGTTTACAGCTCCATCTCAAAAAGTTGACCTTTAGAGCCCTGACCAGTCTGGACCTAGAGTTCAAAAGGGATTGACTTCTCTCATATGAAACAACCTGGCAGTTAAGATCATAATCAGAAACCATTTTCTCCATCCTCTGAAGTGATATGGATGTTGTCCAAAGTAAAGGTCTTTTCTATGGTTGTGCCTCATTTGTGGAACCCTCTTTTGGTGTAGTGTCAGTTTGATGTAGTGGTTATGTGTGTGGACTCTAATCTGGGAGAACTGGGTTTGATTCTGCACTCCTCCACTTGCAATGGCTGGATGACCTTGGGCAAGCCATAGTTCTGACAAGAGCTGTCCTTGACAGGGCAGTTCTTGAAAGAGCTCTCTCAATTATTATTTCATTTTTAAACCGCCCTTAAGAGATGTTTGCTTAATATTTATTTATTTATTTTATTTATACCCACACCATTCTCCCTAATTGAGATCCAAAGCAGTTTATATTGTTCTCCTCTCCTCCAGTTTATTCTCAAAACAACAGTTCCCTCACTGTTACCCACCCTCTCTTAAGATGTTTAAGGGGCATTTCCCTCTTGTACTGCCACCACCTCCTGGTTTATCCTCCACTTCTCAGTTTGATGACAGCAGGATCATCAAAAAAATGACTTTTTGGTAACACTGACCCAGGCAAGGCACATAGGTTGGACTCCAATCAATCTTTTAATATCTTAAACAAATGAAAGCTTTATTCTACTAGCACTCCTCTACAGGCTACACAAACTGTGGTGCAGAGACTAATAAAGAAATGAAACAGAAAGATTTCTAACCTAACATGGAAACTACAGTACCTGGTATCGGCTCCTCCATCCAAGCTGAAAGATGCAGATGACAGTATACATTAAATAAGTGCTTTCCTTTGCATGGTTGTATTCCCACACAGTATCACACAAACATAGAGATGAAGAATACCTCACCCCAATATAGTAACATGCGTAGAAAAGCCCTGGCCAATCTGACTTCTGGCTAGGCTAAGCTGAGAGTTGTGACTTATCCATGTTTAGTCCAAAAGCTTCCATGGCAGAATGAGGATATTTTGGTGCTAAGGCAGACTTTGTCCTCCTTGCTCAGGTTTTCAGTAAGTAAAATTTTCCCCATTCCCATCCCTACTCATTACTAGTGTTATGCTCCTGGAGGTTTATGTTTTAATTAGTATTTGATTCCTGCAATTCTGTTGTTGTTGGTTTTTTGGGGTTTTTTTTTGTCATTTTTATAAACCATCCTGGGTATCTATTTAGAGGAGGCAGAGAAAGAAGTACCTTTCTCCCTTTCTTAAAATATAAGAGCTCGTGGGCACCCAATGAAATTAATGAGCAGTAGGCTTAGAACAGATAAAAGGAAGTACTCCTTAATCCAAAGAGTAATTAACACATAGAGGAAGTGATGGTGGCTACAAGCACAGACAGCTTCAAGAGGGGACTGGATAAATATATGGAGCAGAGGTCCATGAGTGGCTATTAGCCACAAGGTATAGATTGAACACTCTATCTGGGACAGTGGTGCTCTGTATTCTTGGTATTTGGAAGGCAGCAGTGGGAGGGCATCTGGAGTTCTGGCCCCACTGGTGGTCCTCCTGGTGGCACCTGGTTTTTGGTGACTGTGTGACACTGGCCTGATCCAACGTGGTTTCTCTGATGTTCTCTTATGTTCTTATCTAGAAAATTGGTACATTAAAAATAATAAATTATTGTTGTTGTTGTTGTTGTTATTATTATTATTATTAAAATAATAATATGCTGGGAATCCTTGAGGATCTTATGGATGGGGGAGAATCCCATCTCTCACTGCTCCCTGTTTCCTCTCCATGCTGCCACCCTCTTCTGTTCCTCCTCCTCTTCCCCATCTGCTGCCTTCTCCTTCTCTTCTCCCCCTGATGACTTGCTCCGTCCCCAGAGTCCTCCCGTAATCACTGTCTCTTCCATGTTTCCCTACCCCACCTCTTTCTCCCCCTTCCCTTGTCAACTCTCTTTACTTTTGCTTTAAAATATCCTGTTGTAATGCCAATTGCACTCTCATGAGATGTCAGTTGGATTTTTTAAAAACACACACGTGTGATGTCTGCACTTTTGCAAATTGCTTCTCCAACTTGTTGGTTATCTTTAAAAAATTTCTGCAGAAAAAAATCCCCCCTTATCTTTAGATGGGCCTTATTGTGTGTGTATTTTTATCCTCTTTGGAGCACATTTTGAATCTTTCCTATTAAAAAGCTATAGCTCCTTGCTAAGTTTGGGAGCAGCTACTCACTATTAGTCAAAGCAGGCATGCATTTCATTTGGTCCCTGAGTACATTTCTATTGATGCTGTTTTCTCTCTCTGTCTCTCTCTGTCTCTCTCTGTCTCTCTCTCTCTCACACACACACACACCACCTTTTCCTTCATACAAGCTGTCTAGTTGTTACATCCCATTTCCCAACCTTGACTGCTCGGGGCAACCATATATTTAATGAAATCTGCTAATAAATCTCAAATTCTCTTTGAGTAAGCAATCCTGCTGCAGACTCAGCTCTCTGTCCCTTGACTTTACTAGAATCCAAATAAGATTTGTACTCCGACAGGGTAAGCATTTACTTTATCAGAAAGCATATTAGTGTGGGCATGTCTCAGCATAATGTGTACCGAATCAGAGGCTATGACTAATTTGTTCTGCTATTAAGTGGTTGATAAAATGATTTAGACACATATAAATATATATGGGGCATCAGGCACTTTAGGAATTACATGTTGTGTATCTCATCCTAAGTCTGTCAAAGTCTGAGAGCTTTTTATGTATTAAATGACATTTACAGGAAAGACAAGGCTTTGCTCAGAACTTAGAAATGTTTACCTAAGAAAAGTGGAGATGATGGAAAATAAACAGTCTTTAGTGGTCACTTGCAAGGATTTTGAGGTGCAAACTGGCACAAATTGTGTTTTACAGTGCAATGTAATTTCTTCACTGTGCAGAAAATGGAAATGGGGGAAATTATTGCTATATCTGGGAAATAGGTCAGTCAAATACACACACACACACATATAGATAGATAATTTGTAAAGCTGTTTTTAGGAATTCATTTCTGAAGGATCACCAATTCCAATTTCGTATCTGTATCGAGGACACCATCAATCAGTTAATCAATTCAGCATAAAAATGTTTCCCAAAGGATTCCGACACTGAACTTTTGAATGTATACTGTGATCAGTATGCACAACTCAGTCGCTTGTGTCTCTGATACGGAAAGCCATAGTCATTCTGCATGAGCAAGCAAACATTGTGCTAACTTTGGGTGCAAACTAGAAATATGAATCATGTTTTTTCATATATTTGTATTTTCCATTCCAAAGTAACAGTTACAAAACCATTTTAAACAAAATCAATATGTTTTAAGGAAGAAGTTAAATGAATAGAACAAAAGCTATGGACCTGATTCATCTTTCTGTGCACTACTGAGTATGTTGAGTTTTCTGTTTGCCCCCCAAGCCAGAAATAACAAGGCAGACACAAGTGTTGGGTTTAACTATAGGGCCACTTTATTAACTGACAACTTTAGCTGGAATCAACAGCAAGGGCAACACAGCATCCGGTATGGTCAAGGCCAGAGGTCAAGGACCCCTCCCTTACCTCTTCAATAGGGCGAGCTACCCTGCTAGCCATTGCAGGACAACCCTGTAGCTCCATCCCCCAAGCCGCAAGGTTCAAAGAGAGGACCTAAACAGGGCCATCCCGAAGGCAGTCCATTTTCCCCACCCCATGCCGCAAGGCACAAAGACTGTACTCACAGGACCCCTTAAAACCCAAATATGGGTGTCAGCTGGTGCTCACCAGACCACAATCTGTATACCGCATAGCAACCTGCCATCGCTGAGGCCAAGCCTCTGCTTAGGCCTCTGCGCCCCACCATGAGGCCCCAGCCCCCCCAAAGCCCTTGCCGTAATTCTCCAGAAATATTTTCCACCTCACTGGGTGACAGGTATATATCACTGCCGATAGAGGTCAGTCTGCCCAGCCTACAACATGGGTGTGGCCCAAAGAACCCAAACCACCCTCGGTACTCATTGCAGCTTTTGTTCACTGTGCGACAGGCCATCTCAAGGGAAGCATACTCCCACCCTCCACCAAATCTGGCGGGTATCATAGCTGACCAGATCCACAAGGCCCCCAGGCCATTGCTTGCAAATATTGGAAACCCACCTAGGCCTGAAGGATAGCCTCCCAAATGCCGAGCTAGAACCTGTGTGGAGGGCGGATCCTCCCGTGGAATAACAACTGCAGCAGGCCTGGCCACGCAGGCCCCGACGCCTCTGCCATCCCACCATGCTCCACTGGCTAAGGCCCAGCTGGAGAATACTGGTGTTCTCTAGGCGCGCTGAGCTACCCCACAACGCTGCGCCAACAAAGTACACATTCTTCCTCTCCTGCCAGCAGATCAACCTGTGACTTACTCTCGGCACTCTGAGCAGCCCACAAGCTAGCCACAGCATAACATGTTCTTCCTCTCCCGCCGGCAGATAAACCTGTAAGAAAAAACAGGAGCAGGGGAACATTCACCTCCCTTTGAGACACCCCCCGTATGCCTTTACATCCCACAAGGCACCGTAAGCTGTAGCCAAATAATGCCATTATCCCCACCCAAACCACTGGGCGGGTACCCCATGGCCACTATGCAAAGAACTCCATATGCCAGGATTGGGGCAAAAACAAAGCTGGCGCTCCAGCAATTCCAACGTCCCACAGTAACAGCCGAAACTGGAACTCCTTAAGGCAGTGCTGTCCTGCTCGAAAAAAACAAGCCAGCCCCGCAACCCCAACCACCAGTAGGTGGCCCAAGCTGCTGCGGGGCCAAAGGTTTCTCCTGTTGTCAAGCATCAAAGCTTTCCACAACCTCCTCATATTGAGACTGCATGCTCCATGCCAAGGCTGCATGGTCTGCCCATGCAGCTCACATCCCCCATAGCATATGCATCCTATGGGATGAGTGAGGTCTAAAAGTCAGACCCCTGCAAGGCATCGCGGTTAAAGATAGTACGTGGGTCCGGCCCGCAAAGGCCTCCCAGCCCCATAAGTGTTCCACACATAATAAACCTATCTTCCCGTTGATGCCCTCTTGGGTCTGCACATGTGGGACAATTAGCAGGGTCAGGGCTAATTGCCCCTCCCCCTGATCTACAGAACTGTGTCAGAGATAGGGATAGGCTATCATGTCCTCTGATTTTCTATGCAGGATTGGGGGATGCTCCCCTGCACACTATCCATTTCCCATTCATGCAGGAAGACTAACTACCCGTCATGCTATTCCTATTTACAGTAGTTGGGACTGACTACCTTCCCTTGGCATGCTTTAACTACAATAATCAGCCCCAAGGAGGTGTCCTCCATCAGCACCTACTCGGAATTTGTAACGAGGCTGCTTGTGCCACAAAAGACTATGTAGGCCCCAGGAAAAATGGGAAGGCTATAGGGATAACGAAGAGAAATCGAATCCCCCAATAGCATTTTCCAAGCACACAACTGCTTCACCAACCCAGCAAGGGTCTGTTGGGAACTTAAAATTATTTGTATTGTCATTCTATAAATTATTACTATTATTATTATTTGTTTGCCCTCTGGAAATCGGGGTCCTGCGTGACTAGCAGCACCCACAATTACTGGATAACTGCCTGCGTCTTGTCCATCAAGCATGGTGCCCCAGACAGCTTTCAAGAAACCACAAGCCATTCGCTTTGATTGGGGAATCAGCCACCAGGCAGAACCAGCAACGTGGCTGAGGTATACATGGATCTGTTATCCGTTTACGAATATGGTTCCCCTTTAGACCCGTGGTCTAAGGCCATAACCAGCCAAAAATGCAACAAAATGGGTGATATGTAACTACATAATAATCTGATAGCTTTGATCGCGCCCTGTCAAAGTCACACTGGGCATATTACTGGTGGTAGCTATTTGTACAACAGATTGATGGGATTCCCGTAGTGGACAATAGGGTAATCTGACGTTTCTCTGGTCCCAGGCAGAAGAGAAATCCCTCCCTTAATGTGTGTAAAATGAACCAAATGGTCTACCATTCCCCAGCAATGCTCACATGCTGGGTCCCACGGAGAAGGAGAGATGCCACTATAGAAACAGATATTAAAGAAAAGAAAGGATTACCCAAAGGTGGTCTTGATCTTTCCGGTGTGAGAGAACCCAGAGAGGACCTACCAAATATCCCTTCAGGACCGGACACTGTGCCAGTACCACACGGTGGCCAGAAATCCCAGTTGTCATCAGGAAGTCCACCAGTGGGGCCAGGACATTAGAAGCCCTCCCCCCATATGTTAAGTTAGTGGTGGAAAGTGCCATCAATTCGTGGCCGGCCCGTGGCACACCATGGGGTTTTCAAGGCCAGAGACTTTCAGAGGTGGTTTGCCCATCTATGTGTAGCAACTTTCATACCCCTCTAAGTTCTCCCATCCAAATACCAACCAAAACCAACCCCCGCCCAGCTGCCGAGATCGGACAAACTCAGGCTAGTCGGGCCCTCCAGATCGGGACTAAAGGCGGACTAGGCCCCTACAAAATGGTCCACGTACCTCTCCACAAGGTGACTCCCAAAGAGGAATATCCTGGGAACACCCTAATCTATGTTATATGAAGTAAGATCGTGAAGTATGCAAGGGCGATGTTGCCACTCAGCCTGTAGTGGCTGTCCCAAAACCAAAACACCTTATGTAGCCTTCACCATGTGCATAATCTGTGCAACTGGGGGGGGGGAGAATTGAACATGGGCCCCAGCCCTGCCCCACAAAGGGGGTCTCCACTGAGCCAAATCCCCCAATTCAAAAAGGTGGGAGGGGACCCCCATAACCATGGGTGGCACCCAGAGCACCCAATAACAAACTGTATTGAAGGCATTGCCTGCCTCTGCCTAGCAACCCTGGACTTCCTCGGTAGTCTCCCAACCCAGTACTAACCAGGGTAAACACTGCTTAGCTTCAAAGATCGGGCTAACCCCAGCCCAGTAGGGCAGGAGAATGGAAAAAAGGGGGAGAGGCACGGCACGCAAGCCCTGGGCCCTGCCAGCTAACCAGACTGCCCACCACATATGGGCTGCTTCACCCCAGCTATTGGCCCACACGGCACACCACCCCTCCCCGTGGGGGGGCGATATTGTAATGCCCCACTTAAGCACCTCCACCAAGAAAATGCCGCCCTGCGGCCACCCTACTCATTCAGACCCCCCCGGTCTGATTCTGCGAGTGTAGAGCCGCAGCGCGGCCCAGCCCCGCAGGGGCGTGCAGCCACAACTGCGCCTTCACACTGCCCCATTAACTGTCGCCACCGCAACTCTCATTATTGGCCCCAAGGCCCAGCTGGCTCCATGCCTGCCGCCGCATCTGCCGCCTCATCCACCACCGCGTCCACCGCTCTAAGTCCACCCAATGTGGCACAGCATGCCATCAGCCCCAGCAGGGCTCCCCTCACGCCGGCAGGCCTCCAGTCCGCACCCAGTCGCCACGCCGAAGAGGAGCTCAGCCATGCGGCCCCAGCCTAGGTAGGCCCAGCAACACAGCTGTGAGGATATAACATAAGAACATAAGAGACGCCAATGTTGGATCAGGCCAAAAGCCCACCCAGTCCAACACTCTGTATCACACGGTGGCCAGAAATCCCAGTTGTCATCAGGAAGTCCACCAGTGGGGCCAGGACATTAGAAGCCCTCCCCCCATATGTTAAGTTAGTGGTGGAAAGTGCCATCAATTCGTGGCCGGCCCGTGGCACACCATGGGGTTTTCAAGGCCAGAGACTTTCAGAGGTGGTTTGCCCATCTATGTGTAGCAACTTTCATACCCCTCTAAGTTCTCCCATCCAAATACCAACCAAAACCAACCCCCGCCCAGCTGCCGAGATCGGACAAACTCAGGCTAGTCGGGCCCTCCAGATCGGGACTAAAGGCGGACTAGGCCCCTACAAAATGGTCCACGTACCTCTCCACAAGGTGACCCCCAAAGAGGAATATCCTGGGAACACCCTAATCTATGTTATATGAAGTAAGATCGTGAAGTATGCAAGGGCGATGTTGCCACTCAGCCTGTAGTGGCTGTCCCAAAACCAAAACACCTTATGTAGCCTTCACCATGTGCATAATCTGTGCAACTGGGGGGGGGGAGAATTGAACATGGGCCCCAGCCCTGCCCCACAAAGGGGGTCTCCACTGAGCCAAATCCCCCAATTCAAAAAGGTGGGAGGGGACCCCCATAACCATGGGTGGCACCCAGAGCACCCAATAACAAACTGTATTGAAGGCATTGCCTGCCTCTGCCTAGCAACCCTGGACTTCCTCGGTAGTCTCCCAACCCAGTACTAACCAGGGTAGACACTGCTTAGCTTCAAAGATCCGACTAGATCGGGCTAACCCCGGCCCAGTAGGACAGGAGAATGGAAAAAAGGGGGAGAGGCATGGCACGCAAGCCCTGGGCCCTGCCAGCTAACCAGACTGCCCACCACATATGGGCTGCTTCACCCCAGCTATTGGCCCACACGGCACACCACCCCTCCCCGTGGGGGGGCGATATTGTAATGCCCCACTTAAGCACCCCCACCAAGAAAATGCCGCCCTGGGGCCACCCTACTCATTCAGAACCCCCCGGTCTGATTCTCCGAGTGTAGAGCCGCTCCGCGGCCCAGCCCCGCAGGGGCGTGCAGCCGCAACTGCGCCTTCGCACTGCCCCATTAACTGTCGCCACCGCAACTCTCATTATTGGCCCCAAGGCCCGGCTGGCTCCACGCCTGCCACCGCGTCTGCCGCCTCATCCACCGCCGCGTCCACCGCTCTAAGTCCACCCAACATGGCACAGCACGCCATCAGCCCCAGCAGGGCTCCCCTCGCGCCGGCAGGCCTCCAGTCCGCACCCAGTCGCCACGCCGAAGAGGAGCCCCCTCAGCCGACGAACCACGTGGGACTGCTGAGGAGGAGAGGCGGGGCCGGGTTTTAAGTCTTCACTGCCCCGCCCCCTCCCAAGTCCCGTCTGTGGTGCTTTTGGCGCCAAAACATTCCCTGCCTCTTCCGGCTGGGCGGCCGTGGGCTGTTAAATTGTGTTTTTTCCAAAAGTCTACCAATGGAAGATGGATAAATAAACAGTATGTTAATTGGACATGAAGTGGGAAAGGATGCAGCAGGAGATTGTTTCATCCTCTAAAGCCACCCATAACAATATTATACATTAATTTGAAATATACTTCATCTTCATTCTTCCATCACTGTCCTTTTATTTCACAAATTATGTGTCATGCCTCAGGGGACAAGAAATTTTCAAGTTTCTTTTCCTAAAAATCTGGTGCTGTGATCACAGTTAACGTATCTGTGAGATCTCTCATGATCGTAGGCCAGGTCTTAGAGACATTGCTTGCTGTCTGCCCCAGTTATTACTCAGAACCGATTTTGGACTCCTAATGAACAGCTTAGGGCTAGCTCACATTTTAATGGTAGCTCCATGAGCATCTAGGGAGCGAGCGGGGCATCTTTAATGCAGGGCTATTTTTGAGCAGGAACGCACAGGAACGGAGTTCCGGCTGGCTCCCAAGTTGGCCACGCCCAGCAGGAACTAATTAGCATAATAGGCCACACCCAACCGGAGAAACTCATTAGGACTGGCTACATTAGGGGTGTGTGGCCTAACATGCAAAGGAGTTCCTGCTACAAAAAAAGGCCCTGGGTTTTGACAACAAAGAAGGTAAACAATAACAAGCAAAAGGTGGGTGTGGCTGGATAACCACACTTCTGGTAACATGTGGGTGCGGCCTAATGTGCTAATGAGCTGTGCTGTCAGGGGTGTAGCCCAATATGCTAATGAGTTCCTGCTGTTGGGTGTGGCCTATTATGCTAATTAGTTCCTGCTGGGCTTTTTCTACAAAAAGAGCCCTGGTAATGCTTAGAACCAGGCTATGCTCATGTGGAGATGCCATCTGTACACATCAGTGCATCCATGTGGGGACAATATACCTTTGCCCACAATCCTGGGAAACCACAATTACCCTTTTCCAAGTCTTACAATGACATAAATTGAAGCTGTCATACATTACCTTCGCAGAATAAAATTTCTAGTTATGTTTATGAAAACCCCTCTATATTAGTTATTTATTATTCAAAAGAACACAATCACCTCTTGTAAAATTTCCTCATCTGGTCTCTTGGAGACAATTCTTACTCAACCCAAGAGATTTATATATGTTGAAGTCAGTTTTCTTGCCATTCATATAAGTGTGTTTGAGGTTAGGATCACAATTTTCATCACTCCCCCAATGTAACAATTGATTGTTATACTCGTGAATTGTCTTGGACAAGACTGATTTCATCTCAGATTTTCAGGGTGGTTCTGAATTTTTGCAGCCTCATTCGGTTAGTAGGTTGAAATGAATACTTACTGATCTTGTCATTTCTAATCATTGCCTAATAACTTCCCTTCAAATACCCAACTGTTAGCCATCTATCATTTGCTAAAAGGCGGGGGACCCACAAAAGCAACTTCCACCGGAGAGGGGCTGTGGCTCCGTCGTTGAGCATCTGCTTGGCATGCAGAAGGTCCCAGGTTCAAGCCCCAGAATCTCCAGTGATAAAAGATCTGGTGTTGGATATGACTTCCAACTGAGACCCTGGTGAGCTGCTGCCAGTCTGAGTAGGCTATACTGATGTTGATACAACAAGGTATGAGGTGACCTAATGTGTCCTTGTGTGTGTCCACTTTATGAAACTGAAGCTCATTAAATATAACTTGTCATCACCTCTAGATATTCCTCTACAGCATAACAGAACAGTAGATTTTATCTGTGTACTTCTGAATTCTGCTTCTTATTATCTTGAATCTGCTTTTCCATTGTTTATTGATGTTGGTGGAAGTACACCGCTGTACTTTTTTGTTCAGTTTGAGTCAGTGGTATAATGGTATAGTATTGGCAATTTTAATTTGTTTAAAATGATTGCACCAGAATGACAAAAAACAGAAAGTGAAACTGAATGACTGTGTTGAATAAGTGGCTACAGTGTAGGCGTAATGCCGTCCATCACAGACTTTGACAATGGCCAGCACTCAGGTGATCTGAGTTATCTGAAGGAGTCAAGCAAGGTAAGTTTGCTTGGCAGTCACATCATATGTAAGTTTGCATCATCCCTAGTTCTGGTAACTTGTGGATTCCTTAAAACTAAATTCTGAAGAGATCATGCAATTGGTCTTCATTTGCTGCAATCTACCTGTCTGCTACACAAATGAATATGCACACAAAAAGTGCAGAGTGGCTTGTTATTATTTTACCCTCCGAAACATTAGGTGCTCTGAGAAGGCTAGAAGCTGTTTAGTTGAACTGGCAGATAATGATGACTTTGAATTGAGATGTCAAGAATATTTGAAGTAGGATTGCCAGCCTCCAGGTGAGGCCTGGGGATCTCCCGCTTTTACAACTGATCTCCAGCTGACAGAGATCAGCTCCCCTGGAGAAAATGGCTGCTTTGAAAGGTGGACTCCATGGCATCGTACCATGCTGAGGCCTCCCCAGCCCCCCCCTCTCCTGGATCCACCCTCAAAGTCTCCAGGTATTTTCCAACCCAGACCTGGCAAACCTAATTTGAAGATCAGCGTTGACAGCACTGAATTCTGATTACTGATATCTAGCTGTGAGCTGTCTGGATATGCACCCTGCATAGGAAACAGCAAAAGGGGGTGGGGCAACCTGAGAAGTAAGTCAGGAATCTAGAAGGTTGAGGAGCTAAACAAAAGAATAAGATACATCTATTTATTTAAAAATGCAGCGTAAGTATACATTAAAAAACATGATAAAAACCACGAGGTTGTGGGTATCACATACATCCACATAGCATACAGCAACACATGCAGATTGCACATACAGGAACTAAGACCAAAACATTGATTACACAAAATAACCATTAGGCCAAACACATTTCAGCCCAGAGGGCTTTCTTCAGTGGTCTGAATAATGACAACACACACTAGAAATGTATGTATAAAATATCTGTTCTAGACCAGGCGGGTTGTGTGTGAATCAACTAAATAGTGTAGCTCCAAATAATAAAGTATTGATGTCTATCAGGCCTGCAAACATAGAGGAGCCCACACCCATCAAAAATTATAGCTCTATACAACCACACTGCCCTTGGCCGTTGCTCTGTTCAAAGTGTGTGTCCATGTGTAAACCAAAAATGAAAGGCGTAGCAAAACTACACCCAAAACAATCATGTCTGGTGCATAAGATGTGGGATCACCCTAATATTTTGATTGCTACTAAATGGTGTGAGTTTTTAATACTGCCAGATTCCATAATTTAACTTATTTCACCATCCTGCTCTCCATACTCTGTCAATGCTGATAGTGTGTATGGTAATGAACAGACATTCTTTTCTTCGCTGTATATGACTGTTTATATATCTAAACTCATGGGGTCCTGACTCTTTATTGGAGCTCCCAAATACTCATGTGACACACGTAAGTCATCATCATCTCTAAAGTGTCCTTGAACTAGAGGGAAATGGCCCTGTCTACCTGTATCATCAATCTACAGTCTCCATCGTTCCGATTATAGCAGATGGGACATCAATGTGAATGTCCATCTGCCACTGGCTATGTCTGTCTATTAGATAAATAAAAATGAAATTTGCCTTCTAGAGATTCTCTCTGCCTCGCTCAGTTTTGCAAGCTCCACCTATAAGTAAACCTTTTCTTTGACCTTACAAAAACTGCCTTCAGATAGGTTCATAAAGATCCAGTAGTAATTATACACTCAACCCATGTACTGTCTACGTGGGATCCTGTATACTGCCATGCATATAAGAGTCTATGCACTGGACATCCAGGTAGAAATGGCTATAGGAGCTGTCTAGATAAGTAAAGGTTATAGTTCTGTGAAGCTGGTCGTATGTTTATTAGGATTTTGGTGAGCTGCATTTATGGTTGATGGAATTCTGTCTAGCTGTCAATTGGCCTATGTCTGCAGTATTTTTTGCAGGATGTACTTTCTGATATGGAAAGCCATAGCTCCATGGCAGATCACCATATTCAGTTGTTCCTGTAAAATGTATTTTATTTTAAAACATTTCTATCCCACTTTTCTTAGCGGACCCAGGCAGCTTATATTTCAACCAAAGATACCATAAAATGCAGAACATTTCCACAGGCCCAACAAAATACAAATATAATAGCTCTTCTAAATCAGAATCAGTTGAAAAGACAATATCCAAATGAGAAAACATACTTAATACCATATCTTAAGAGAGCCTGACGAAAAATAATCATATTGGTTGTCCTACTGAAAGACTGGAGAATTCATGCTTATTTTGGCTTCTAGTTCATTCTAGAAGGTAGGAGCTATGACCAAAAAAACTCAGGCATAAGTAGCTACCATTCTAGCCACTCTAGTTCATCTCTCAATCAGTCATTTAAACGGTCCTTGACCAGCACAGAATAAAACAGGTTCATATACCCCTAATTTTAAAGACTATTAATAAATATAATATTTAAAACATAACAGTAAAAGATTTAAAAAGTTATTTAAAAGTACAATTTTAACCTTTCTTAAACCTTCTTTATCTGCCGAATTCTGTGAGCAGCTGCAAGAAACCTCACACTACTCACTAAAATCAGCGGGTTTTCATCTGTTAGCAGCATTCTAGTATACACTGATTCTGGACGGCCAAGGTACCTACTAATTATAGGAGAGACAAACTTAATACAAACTTCTTGGTAGAAAAGGCAGCAAAATAAAACTTGTTCTATAGTTCAGTCTCCCCTGTACTTGCACTGACCCTGGTATTCTTATTGAAGAGAATATGTGATGTAATTTTAATGGAATAAGGGTAATTAACAGATTTGTTCATGCTAAAAGAGATGCTACTTCAGATTTGTGGATCTCAGGTCATGGAATGCTTTAAAGGTAAGAGCCAAAACCTTGAACTGAACACAGATCAGATGCCTCAGGATCAGCGTATAATATGATCAAACTGACCTGAACTCATCAAAATCTAAAACCCCACGTTTGTACTAACTGAAGCTTCTAACTCGTGTACAAGGCTGTACAGAGCATGTTACAGAAGCATGGATCAAAGTAGCAAGATTATAAGGGTAATTTATAGATGTGCTGTAGATAGCATAAGACATTCTTCTCTTTTTATTGCAAATCTGGGTTCTAATTTGCCTAAGAGCACACTGATTAAATCAGTAAGAAACACAAAGTCACTAGTTTTCTCTGAAATGAACAATTTATTGAGCCACAAATAAAATGAAGCAATGAAATCTCAGAGAAGAAATCCAAAGTCTTCAGATAATCTTCTCTAGTACTCTAACATAAATATGGAAAAGAATAAGGGGTAAATAAATTTAAACTTTGAAGGCTTGAACAGTTTTACATGAAGTCATTAACTCATTTTGAATAAGGTTTGGTCCCAGATGTTGTAAAGTGTGCTTGGATGATTTCAAAGGAGGCACTTTCAGATGGGCTCTTTGTGTATGCTCTCTGCATTTGGACAAGATTTTGAATTTTGGATGCTGTTACATTTCCCTCCGTGGCACCTGCTTGTTCTTGTTTCAGTTTTGCACTTTATCAATATATTGAAATATTATGATATCATTATATTAAAAAAAACTGCTTCTTCTTTAAGTAAAATAAAATGGCTCATTATGAAATGGTACAGACAGTTCAGATAGCATCTCCCATGAGGCTGAAATGCAACCAAGCAACAGAACCTGAATAAAAGTGGTTTCACAAAAAATGGATCAAACCTTCATATAAAACAGGACACCAACACTTCCCCTTTAAAACATCCAAAATGGAAAAAAAGAATAAACTATTCATCAGCTGACTTGGCAAGGGTTTAAAGAGCCTCCCTGTCTGAAAACGTTTTCCATCAGATACCAAAATAGATTAAAGAGCTTATCTGAAAATGATCTCCAAGTCTCATGTGGATGACTATAAGATTTCAATAGCAACTTTCAAAAATGTTTGACACCAACAGAGGGCAATCTTCAATGCTCCCACCACCATCTCTTCTAAATGATCCAAGAGAAACACATGATATAGAGTGTCAAGTGCTACTGACAGATCTAAAACGACAAAGAGGGGTGGTAAACAGAGGTAGAGTGTCAAGTGCTACTGACAGATCTAAAGAGGGGTGGTAAACAGAGCACCCACCAAAACAACAAAAACTGTCTCTATTCCATTAGCCAGGTTACAATGGGTTACAGTTATTCAGGTATGCCTGGACACGCTCTGACACCCCCACTCAAATAATGCAGATTTGAAACAGATTGATTGTTAGAAAGAGAATTCTTAGCCAATAATGGTGGTGGTGGGGTTCCAGTAAAGGAGTTACATAGCTTTCTTCAAAACTGGTGGGAACTTACCTTCTAAGCTATAATCAGCCAGGAAGGGCTAGGATCTTTTTTTGCAAGTGGTAGATGCTTTCAGCCCTGACCTGGATAGCCCAGGCTAGTCTGATCTCATCAGATCTCTGAAGCCATGCAGGGTTGTAATATGGATGGGATTCCCCAAGGAATACCAGAGTTGTGATGTGGAGACAGGCAATGGCGAACCTCCTCTAAACCTCTCTTGTTGCCTTGAAAACCCCATGGGATCACCATAAGTCACTTTCCACTACCAACAGGTGCTGTCAATCCAAAACTTCTCATGGGATTTTGACAAGCAGGTGCTCCTGGCACCTCTAGTAAAGAATCTGCATTCAGCTTGGAGTGGATCAGAAAGATTTATCAGCAAAGAACCTAGCAAAAGACTCACAGCATACAACTGATTTTTTCCCAACAAGATCTAGGTATTAACAAATCACAAACCACCTTGAACACTTTCACTAGATGTGATTCAGCAATGTTAGTACCGAAGAACACTTTTTTTTTTTGCTACCACTTTTTCATGCCATAGACCTTAAAGTCTATGTTCTATTTGATTACATCCTTTCCTTATGTATTATCCCCAGCTCTGGTAAACCAGGGAGATAGTTTTCCTAGAATCAGGGAACAAGGTGCTTGGGAGCTATCTTGTCTACTGTCTCAGATAACTCATTGTTCTATGCTGGCTTCTATGTTGCTGCTCCCAAACCAGTTTTGTTCTGCAATCCAGTAGGACCCATAAGTTCATAAAGACACTACATACATTGCAGATAAATATTGTACAACATGAGAACACAAAGCAGACAATGTGTAAAACCATCAGCAAAAAGCAGCTAACTGAATTGGTTGATAAAAATATAAATATACATGAAGAAACAAAATGGAGAACATTTGCTGATCCCTAATCTATATGGCTGATGAACATCTATCACAAAATTAATGTACATTATGGGGCTTGGTTATAATTGTCACAGCTTTATGAAGCTGTATTATACTGAGTGTAACAAGTGGTCCATACAACCAAGTACTCTAGCAGAGGCAGGGGTGGATTGGCCATTTAACTTACAGGGAAATTTCCTGGTGGGCCACTGCCCAGGAGGGCTATTTGTGGCTAAGCCAAAATCTCAGGGGCCACTTCCCTCAGATGCTGCTTTGGTAATAGGTGTCAGCTCACCATTTGTCTCCTTCTGCACTGCTACCATTTTGTGGGGTAGGGTTGCCAGGTCCCACTGGTGTGTGGGGAATCCCCCAATTTCTGGTGTGTCCCCCCCCCGGTGCCTCCAGCTGACCAGAAGAGGAGAGTTATTGCCCCAAATATGAGGTGCCTACATCACCTGGAAGTTACGTAGGCAAGTTGGTGATGTCAGGGGGTGACACTCTGATTTTGGGGCAAAACTCTATGGTAGAATTAGCTTCAAACCATAGAGTTTTGCCCCAAAATGAGAGCGTCACCCCCAATGCCTCTGATGTGCCTACATTACTTCCAGGTGACGTAGGCACATCACCCCTGACATCACCTGAAAGCAACATAGGCACAGTGCGCTTCTTCTCTCCCTTCTTTTGGAGCATTCTGGTAAGTCCCCTGCTGGCTTCTCATTCATATCCAGCAACCCTATTATGGGGCAAGGCAAAGGGTGAAGCACCAAAGGGGCTGCTCAGCTGCTCTTGTTCCAGGGCCATTCACACTTCCCAGTCTGTTCCTGGGTTGAGTATTTTCCCAGCAGCAGCCACTTGAGGCCCAATAAATGTAAATGCTGAGGACTAAAACTAGGGATATTATGTATGCAAACTATGTGTCATGCTACTGAGCTGTGACCACAGACCCAATTCATTCAGACGGATCCAGGCAGAGTACAAATTCTGAGGGGTAGACATTCAGGTAGACATGTTAAAGCAGCTTGCATAGTGCCATTTTTAAAAAATGCCAATTCCAGTAAGTGCTATAAGCCCTTGGCTCTCATGACCAGTAAAATACAATGTACATTTCTCATTAAATTACATTTTACATATCTAGCCTGGCCGCGGGTGCGGGTCGCCGTCTTCATCTAGCCCTTCCCCCACGGCGAAGCTGGCCGTCCTGCCCTGCACGGTCGAGGCTCCAGCGGGCCAAGCCACCTGGCCTCGTCTATTCCCCCAACATCCCCGGCCAATCGAGGCACCGGCAGGGGAAGCTGGCCAGGCTCGCCCTTCTCCCCACAATGGGTGTGAGGCCGGCCACAGGGCGCCATCCACTTCTCGCCCCCCACCTCGGGGAAGCAGTCCACACTCCCCCCCCCTGTGGGGTCAAGGCCTCGGTGGGTCAAGGCACTTGGGTTGGCCGCTCCCGCCCGCACCCCCAGCTGAGCAAGGCCTAAGCAGAGCAAGCGGACCAGGCTCGGTCCTCTCACAGCAATGGGCAGAAGCTCGGGTGGCCGGCTATGGGCCCACATCTCCTTCCCCGGACCCCTCTCCTTGGCCCTCCCTCCCCACGCTCAAGGCCCCAGTGGGCCAAGCCGCCTGGCCTTGTCCATCCCTGCCATGGGGCGATGGGACAGGCCGGGTCTGGCTCCCTGGCCGGCCTCAGGCGCAGTGGCACGGCGCCATCTCCCATCCACAGACCGCACAGGGGAGGCATGAGGGAATGGGCCGCTGCCGCCTCCCCACTTGGCCACCCCCGGTGCCTTTCCAGGCGGCTGGGTGGAGCCAGTGCATGTCAGCCTGGGCCTCCTCTTGGCTGGCGGTGGCTCCTGGCTGCCACGGCTCAGCAGCAGTGGCATGGCCCCGTTTGGGGCCTGCAGGCCGAGTGAGGTTGTCTGGCCAGTGGAGCACCCGGCCCAGGCCCCGGCTCGAAGGAAACTGTGGGCAAAAGGGTGGTCGCTGCCTCCGTGGGTGGGAGGACACCCACACAGGCAGCAGCACAGCGAATGGAGAGAGACGCCCGGTGAGTGACACACCAGGGCGCCAACCAATTCCAGAGCATGTGGAATGTTCTAGAGAAGTGCCACCACCATACGGCTTTTATTTATAAGGGAGATTCACTTCTCCCCAATGGGGATCCAAAGCAGCTTGCACTGTTATCCTGTCCTCCTTTTTCTCTTCACAGCTGAGAGTCTGTGACTGACCCAAGGTCACCCCATGAGCTTCTATCGCAAAGTGGAAATTTGAACCTGGGCCTCCCAGATTCTAGTCTCAAATGCAAACCACTGCAACAGGTTTTCACACAGCAGCTACTGTTGAACAGTAGTGAGCATCTGGGACTGGGTAAGTTATGTAAGTTGCGTGGTACCAAGATGCCCGGTGGTTGCTGGTGGCCCTGGCCCCAATGAGTCCTCCCTCAGAGGCCAAAACAGCCCTGGAAATGGCCTTACTCCCTCCCCCAAAGTTTTCCTAACAGAAACCAAGGAGGAGGAGGAGACCCGAAGGAGTCTCAGAGTGGCTTACAATCCCTTTCCTCCCCAGAACAGACACCAGGTGAGGTAGGTGGAGCTGAGAGAGCTCTCCCGAGAACTGCCCTTGAGAGCCTCAGAGGCCAAAACAGCCCTGGAAATGGCCTTGCTCCCTCCACCAAACTTTTCCTGACAGAAACCAAGGAGGAGGAGACCCGAAGGAGTCTCAGAGTGGCTTACAATCCCTTTCCCTTCTCCTCCCCAGAACAGACACCAGGTGAGGTAGGTGGAGCTGAGAGAGCTCTCCTGAGAACTGCCCTTGAGAGAGCAGCTCTGAAAGAACTTATGAGTGACCCAAGGTCACTCCAGCAGCTGCATGTGGAGGAGTGAGGAATCAAACCTGGTTCTCCCAGATTAGAGTCCACACTCTTAACCACTACCCCAAATTGGCTCTCCAGTGTTGGTTGTGGTTGAGGCGATTGTTGCTTAAAACTGCAGGAGCTGCTTCTATTATCTGGGGCAGGGGACAGCCCCAAGGTCTTTTTTTTTTAACTTCTATTATCTTAGATTTCAGATTTTTCTGCAGACTTGGGGCTTTCCCCATTAAGGTTTTAATGTTGCTTTTTCACAGAGGAGATCTTGAGAACAACCCCCTATCCTTAGATGGCTCAGGGTGCATGCCAAGTAGCCCTACCTATTCAGCATTAACTTGCACTATTCCTGCAAAGCTAGTTACAGGGAGCAATTTTGGAAGGAGACCTCTCACCTGTAGCCAGCTCTGCCTGCTACTGCTCAGCTGGGCAGTGAGGAGAAATTCTAGGAGAAATGGTGGAGTGATCTGAAGACTTCCTGCACAGTGGGGGCCGCCACCAGTGAAATAACTTCCTGTGTGACCCAGAAGTGATGTCATCATGTATGTCTGATCTCCTAGCATTCATCCAAAACTTGAAGTGTAGAATTTTGGGTCAGTGTTAGAGTGTCATCCAATGAGATGATGTTATCTCTGGGTCATGCAGGATGTGACATTACTAGCAAGGGCCCCCACCATGCAGGAAGTCTCCAGATCACCCTGACATGTCTTCTAGAACTCTCCCACACACACACTGCCAGCTGAACAGCAGCAGGCAAAGCTGGCTGGAGGCGAGAGGTCTCCTGCCAAAGTGGTGGGCCTTGCCTCCCTTTAACTAGCTTTGGCAAGAATAGTGCATGTTGCTACAGAATAGGTAGGACTATCTGGCTAGCACCTGGAGCCATCTAAGGATGGGGAGCTGTTTCCAAGCTAGCCCATCATTGGTTCGAGTGGCCTGGGGAGCTGGGGCTGGTGCACCCTTGGTGATTAAGCAGCATCAACTAGACCGGCACGTGTGGTAGAGGAAGCTTATCAACCCTCAGAACTGTTTTCCGTGCAGGTGAGGATAAGTGAAGCCAGCAGTAATGCTGGCTAAGTTTAGAGCCAATAGGGGCTTGCCTAAAACATTGCTAGTCTGCTTGTTAGCAGCAACTTGCACTAATTCACAGATCTTTAATTGGTGTAGATCAACCATTAACCAGCCTGCTGGTATTTCAAGTCCTTATTTGAGCCACTAGTACAATGGACAATTCCCAATACACTGGATACACTTCAGAAACAAGAGCAGGTCATTCAGGGTTCCAAGATATGGAAACAAATTCAGATGAAGAAAATTTCAAAAGCATCCCTGGAAATGTTTCTTCTACAATCAAATTGTCCTCAGGCAAAAAATACTTTGAAGCAAGGAACAAATACCTGGAATGCAGTAAAGAGATACACAGTAAATTGCTACGTTGTCTTAAGCATGGACAAGGTGTTCATGGCTACAAAAACAGGGCACAAGAAAAACATTATTTGTGGCAGCCAGTACCCAGACCTTATTAGAATCCATAGATTCTCTTGTTTGTTTAACAGCCCTCATTGTGATGGTGCAGAGGGAATAAGCACGGTGTATGTCTGCTTCTCAAGGCGGCATCTCTGCTGTAGAATGTCATTGCATCACCTTGGTTATGAAATTCAGGTTGTTTCAGATCTTTATAAAATTAACATTAGTTTTGTTAGATCGCCGCTAACAAAGATCCGGAGAGTGATTTCAACAAAAGTGATCAGCTTTATTGTAGGTACGAACAAGCGCTTGAAAGAAGTCATAACCAGAACAGATTAACATTGGGAGCTAGGCTCCTTTTAAACATTCCCGGGCTAATGTAGCCACGCCTATTTACACTAAGTAACCCATGAGGTTGCTTGGATAACGTCCAATGAGGGTTCTTCCCTCTCAGGGAATTTGTGTAGTTCTGATTGGCTGCTGTTGTGGAGTGACCAATAGTGTATTAGTTCGGAGGATCCTTCATCTGGCTCGAAGCGTAACATGGCACGTTAATGCGGCGATTCATGTAATCATGTTGAATACATCACAAGTTTGGCTCATTTTTGTTCGTCATTGAGACCATTTGGACCACATATTCTCTCTGGCTGGTGTGGATCACTCTCAAGGCCCTGTTTGGCTGCTCTGAGGTCTGGTTTTCTTTCTCCTCAACATCACTGCCTAACTAAATTCAAAAACACATTTGCATTTTGAACTTCATTCAGCCGTCTCATGGCTTCTGTTGTTGTTACGGACATCGTATTTTCACCATGTCAAAAAAAATTAAAATCTCTGAGTAGGGGGTAGAGATATTATTTAGACTAAAATTGCATTGGAAAATTTGATTTCATTGAGATAGAAGACTGAGCTTTCACAACAGTAACTGGATGTGTGTGTGTGTGTGTGTTTTGTGGCCTGCCGTTGATGCACAAGGTTTGATGGACTTGACAAGTAGCATATTGGCTAAGTTTACAGAGCTTGAAGGATAAGCCAAGGCTAGTCTATAAATAATATTAAGCAGGACTTTACCTACCCCCCCCCCATGTACTGTAGCCTGAATTCTAATAATAAATCTGAAATAGGATAGATCTGCTGGTATTTCAGAATCTTTTCCAGCAACAGAGACACTGTGTTTTTCTCTCCTGCAGCTGAACTCCTGCCTCCTTTTATTCCCTCTTGCCCCCCCCCCCACTGCTAAGCCACATTCGGTAAAGGGGTTATATCACTTGCGGGAGATGTTATAAATCTCTTCAGCAGAGAACTTCTTTGCAGCAATTTAACAGTGATACATTTCAACCTCTTTTGACATCTAAAGGCTGGTTAAAAATATATATGTGAGATGAAAGCAAACCAAAGAGTTTATCTCAAATATCAGCATTACTCCCTCCCTCCCTCCCTCCCCCCCTCTCTCTCTCACACACACACACACACAACACATGTCTCCTTGTGGACACTGAAAAGGACTTTTTAAAAAACAAAAAAAGATAAAAAGATGTTCACCAAACAAGAAGCCTATAAGATCATCTGTGATCTTCGACAAAGAGTAGTGAATTGAATTGGGTTGGGCTCCCCTCTTGAGAATTGAGGGGGTTTGGGATGTATTTGGGGCGAATAATGGAATATTTAATTTGGATTTATTTAAACATTCTATATCACAGTAATAAAAATCATTCACTAATCACATTCGAGAAGTAGTGCATAGATCTGGTTCCCCCCCCCCCCCGAGTGACATGCCACAATTGCAAAGGTCCTGTTCTTAGCTGATATTCACCTCACCTCCCAAAAAGGAGAGAGCAGGGCCTCAGGGGATTATCTTAAAGGGATCTTTTGGGGTCTTACATCCTTTTGTCTTTATGGTATGCATACCAAAACATGTGCTCTGCCATTGAATTATGCTCCTTTATTTGTTCTGTCTCTCAAAATCCTGACGTCTGATCATGTTTATTAGTTGATTTTATCATATTCTATAAGCCATTCTGTAGGATCTATGGAATCTGTTACATATTAGAAACAAATCATTACCATATTTTCAGCCAAATAGTTCTAGGGTTTGTTGAAAGATGAGTTAGGTTATTGTGTTCTAGTTTCTATTCACTATCAGCCTTGAGTCTTTTTTAATATAACTTATTTTTGAGCCTTCCATTACATTAACTCTGAATAGTTTCGCACAGATTTATTACAGTAACTTGCATTCTTTTTCCAGTTTTAATCTAATTTTATGGCTTTTCATTCTTTTAACGGTCATGGATTCCTTTGTATTATTTCCTCACCATCTCCGGCATCTGCAACACCTTTCAGCTTAGCATCATTTGCAAGTTTAATTAATGTGCTGCTTGCTCGCTCTTCTACATCATTAATAAAGACATCAAATAAAAGTTGGTGTTAGGAAGATATCTTCAGCACTTTGTGTAACACAACACAAAGCTTTTAGCTTTCTGCCTCGCTTAGAGTTTCCAGCTGCTGCTTATCATCCACCGAGACATGGGTTTTTCCATTATTTATTTATTTATTTCTATTTATGCTATTTACTAGGAAAAAGGCCCGTTGTGGAAATAAATACAATGAGCTCTAGAAAGAGGCTCTGGGTGGGTGCCCTGGCCTTGGACACTCAGTGTCAATTTCCTGTGGCAACCTCAGCAGGGTATAATGACACTGAGTCCACCATTTCCAGAAGAACTGATCTGTGCTACCTAAAGAACAGTTGTAATTTTGAGTGATTTCCAGCCCTCACCTGGAGATTGGCAACGATGGTTCCCCAGAAGGGAATGGTTGGCTTGGAGGGTGGAGTCTATGACTTTGTACCTGTCCAAGGTCCCACGTCTCCTGAAACCTCACCCTCTCCAGGCTCCATCCCTCACATCTCCAGGTTGGGAAATTCCTCAATATTCTGTGGTGGAGTTTAAGGAAGCCAGAGTTTGGGGAGGGAGAGGCCTCAGCTGAATAGAATGCCATAGAGCCCACCCTCCAAAACAGTTATTTTCTCCAGGGGGGGAGAGATCTGTTGTCTGGAGTTCAGTTGTGATATCCGGCAATCTTCAGGCTCCACCTGGATGTTGGCTACCCTAGGCATAGCAGTTAGCACTTCAGAGCAGGGTCTGCTAGACCCAGGTTCTTGCTGTGGAAGTTGAGTGGGTGATTTCAGACCAGTCACAGACTTTCAGCCTAACCTACCTCACAGGGTTGTTCTGCAGATCAAAAGGGAGAGATGATGTAAGCTGCTTTGGTCTCCACTGTGGAGAATGACTGTACTTTTCCTCCTGGGGAACCATTGCTACAAATCTCCAGGTGAGGGCTGGAGATCACTCAGAATTACAACTGCTCTCCAGATGGCAGAGATCAGTTCCCCTCAAGAAAATGGTGGACGCTGTGTCATTATACCAGTTTGGTGTAGTGGTTAAGTGTGTGGACTCTAATCTGGGAGAACCGGGTTTGATTCCCCACTCCTCCACTTGCACCTGGCTGGATGACCTTGGGCAAGCCGTAGTTCTGATAAGAGCTGTTCTTGAAAAAGGGCAGTTTCTGTCAAGAGCTCTCTCAGCCCCACCTACCTCACAGAGTGTCTGTTGTGGGGAGGGGAAGGAAAAGGAGTTTGTAAGCCACTCTGAGACACCTTTGGGTAGTGAAGGGCAGGGTATAAATCCAATCTCTTCTTCTTTTATATCTTGCTGAGGTGCCCCCCAAAGACAGCCAGTGTGACATAGCAGTTAGCACTTCAGAGCAGGGTCTTCCAGGCCCAGGTTCTTCCTGTGGACGCTGATTGGGTGATTTCAGATCACTCACAGACTTTCAGTGTAACCTACCTCACAGGGTTGTTGTGCAAATCAAAAGGGGGAGAGGAGAATTATGTGAGCTGCTTTGGTCCCCACTGTGGAGAAAGACTGTGCTTTTCCTAGGTAGAGGCTACAGGGAGGGGGAAGAGGGGGAAATTTGAAGTCAGGGGAGCAGATAATGGTATGTTGATGGTTAGCTGGGAAGGAGATAGGGTTGCTACCTCCAAGACAGGTACAATGCCATAGACTCTACCCTCCAAACCAGCCATTTCCTCCTGGGGAACTACTGTTGCCAATCTCCAGGGGAGGGCTGGAGATTACTCAGAATTACAACTGTTCTTCATTGGCAGAGATCAGTTCGCCTGAAGAAAATGGTAAGCTCTGTGTCATTATATCCTGCTGAGATTGCTACAACAAATTGACGCTGATTGTCCAAGGCCAGGGCACCCACCCAGAGCCTCTTTCTAGAGCTCATTGTATTTATTTCCACAACGGGAAATATTCCTAGTTATTTATAAAGCTATAATTTTATCTTAAAATGTGTATTGAATTTTTCTTCAAAGAGACAAAAAAAAGTTCATTCATACCTATGGGACTCTATAACAGAACAAATAACAGTTGAAATACTATAAGCAATTTTTAAAATAAAAGATTCCTTAAGGTAGTTACCTTCTCAGTCAAATTTTTTGCTGGGGTTAGCTCTTTTTTTACATTTCTATACACTTGGGGAAATATTTCAATTTGTTTTAGTGTTGAGATTAATTTTTAAAGAACAATTTTAAATGCATAACCCTAACTTTTGAATTGCCTATAAAAAGTTTTAGGAGCCCAAGCAATAGACTTCTGAGCTCTTAGAGAAGCAGAATGGTATAAGCTTTTAATGAGAAGCACATTTGTGTCTCACTTGAAGAACACACTCTATGGCAACATTATCATGATTCAGATCATTCCCAAAGGTACACAGGGTCATCCATTCATATATAGCTCCCAAAGAAGAGCCTGCACTATATCTCATTTCAGGGGTACTCTCTCAGATGGCCAAGTCCCAGGCTGTATTTATTCAGAGCCAGACTACATTTATTTATTATTTCCTTTAATGTCCACCAGTCTCACTGAAACTCAAGCCACATTACAAAATATTAATTTGAAAAAGCAATCAGAATGTATAAGCTATCCAAATAAGCAATGCAATACACTGGTATGGTGTAGTGGTTAGAGTGTCGGACTAGGATCTGGGAGACCCAGGTTTCCAATACCCACTCTGCCATGGAAACTTCATGGGTGACCTTGGACCATTGACACACTCTCAGCCTAGCTTACCTCACAGGGTTGTTGTGAGGATAAAATGGAGGGAAGGAGAACAATGTATGCTGCTTTGAGTTTCCACTGGGGTGAAAGGCAGCGTATAAATGAAGTGAATAAATAAATAAAATGCACTACAGACAGATAACGATGCAAAGAACTATGGCATACCATAATGAAGAAAGTGGATTGCAAAAGTATAAGATAATGTAGTGACAGTAAGGTGATAGATACAATAAACATTGAAATAGACTACAATTGTATTCTCTTATTTAAAAAAACATACTCCTGAGACTTCCAGTTTGTGGATTGGCGATGGCGGTCGCTCTCCCCGGACCTTGGGGGAGCGATTAGCACACCAGCGGCATGGAGGGGTGTTACCTCAAGTGGCACCCCCACGGAGCCTTTATGATAGGCTCCAAGCCAGAGGGCTTTTGAGGGTTAGTTTCTTCGATGGCTCGATGCTGGAGAATTGATGCTTCCCTCCGCCCTGACGGTCCTGCCGTTGTGTGACCTCCGGCCACAAGCTAATTCGACCGGGACAAGCGTGGGAGATTAAGCAGAATAATGAGTGATGTGAGCGAGGTCAGAGATATGACCAACAATGAATGTGAGTTCTAAGTAAATGGACTAGTTTAAAAAATGAATTCCTTCCCCCGTGGGAAAAGCAGAGCGAAAAGAGGGATGCCTCTTAAGCGCATGGAGAGATAAATGTATCGAAGGGGGAAGAGAGGAAATAAACAGCGAGTTTATTTTGAGAGACTTACTTGAGTGCCAATAGTGAAGTGACAAGTTTTTCGAGCCTTTGCAAAGCAGTTTGAAATTGTAAACAAAGCTGTAAAATGGCGGCTTTCCGAGGAAAGTTAAAAGCGAAAACACCGGGCAGTCAGAGCCCAAGACCAGAAGAGGGAGCAGACGTCATGAAGATGTTAGCGGATATGCTCAAGCCGATGATGGAGCAACTCGATGGTATTAACCAGCAACTGACCTCGCTAAACCAAAACTTTGCTCTACAGCAGTGCCAGATGGCAGAAACGGAGAAGAAAGTGGAGCATGCGACTGAGAAAATCACAGAGATGGACACCGCAAAGAAGAAAATGAAGAAAAGAATGAGAGACATGGAAACAAAACAAAACCTCCAAGAAAACCGTCTGTTACAGCTGCAAATGGAAAAGGCCAACATTTTTCTCAGATTCCAGGGAGTTCCTGAAACTGAAAAAGAAGATCTGAAGAAGACTCTGGGTGAGATTATTGCTCTAGTAATAGGCTTACCAGCAGATGAAATAATAAAAGATATGGAGACTGCCTATTGGGCTTACTCCAATTATATTTAAAAAATAGCCTGCCTGGAGAGATTGTCATCAGATTTGCAAGAAGACAGACCAGAGATGCCATATTAAAGGCAACGTCAGCAACTCCACTGAAATTGGGGAATACAATCATTAAGACTTTAAAAGACATTCCATTTGAAATTCATCAAAAGAGGAAAAGCTATAAGGACTTAACCTCTTTTCTTCAAACTAACGGAATCTAGTACTGGTGGGCAATCCCTGAATGTGTCATCTTTAAAAAGATGCCATATTAAAGGCAACGTCAGCAACTCCACTGAAATTGGGGAATACAATCATTAAGACTTTAAAAGACATTCCATTTGAAATTCATCAAAAGAGGAAAAGCTATAAGGACTTAACCTCTTTTCTTCAAACTAACGGAATCTAGTACTGGTGGGCAATCCCTGAATGTGTCATCTTTAAAATCAACGATAAAAGAGAGAAGATTGACTCCATCTTTAAAGCCAAGGAATTCTTGAGACGTCAGCTGGGATCGGGGGAAGAATCCAAAGATGAAAAAACCAAATCAAGTGACTCTGCCACCTCTGGAACGGATGAGGACTCTGTGGTTGAAATGGGTGCGGGAGCAATGAAAGCTGTATACGATTTTAGAGATAGAAAACCGAAGTAAGGGCAGAAGGACTTTGAAAATTGCCTTTTGAAGTAAAGAAGATGCTCAGGAAGTTCTCTCATAATAACTAACATACTAACATAGAAGCTGTGAAAAACAAGAACTTTACAAGTATATTGTGTTACTACCACTTTAATTACTATCATTTAGTTTAACATGGATGTGATCTCCCTCTCTTGGGTTTTTAGTTAGCGTGGGTATCTTTTCTTTATCCATAGTTGTAGTTTCCCCCCCCACACACACACATATATTTCTTTGTAGTTATGTAGTCTTATGAAAAAAATAATAAAAATATACCTTCGGGGTTTCAAAAAAACCCCAACATACTCCTGAACTGTTTTTTTAATGCTACGATTCTAGTTTCTTTATTAAAATGCCCTCCTGAACATTTCTGTTTTCAAATTTTGTGGAATACTTGAGGGATTGTTCAGCCCGCCAGTTAAGCTCTGCCTCTCTAGTTCTACTCTCCATGTCTTCAAAGGCTAAGGTGGGGGGCAACTAGAGACTGGGCTTTCTCTGTGGGCACTTCACCTGTGAAATTCCTTTCCCCCAGATGCTCATGTGTCACCCTGCCATGTCCAAACATTTACGTAAACCTAGTTTTTTTAATTAAGGTGTTGATGTTTTATCATCGTTTTAATACTGTATTTCAGTTTGGAAACTTAGAATTTCAACAACCAATCCACATGCAAAAGAACCTCCTCAGGAAACAATCCATATACAAAAGGAACCTCCTCAGGAAAGCTCCTCCATTAGCATGTCACAGCCTTGGGAACTCCTACAAGGTAATGACTCAGCCCTACCCCACCATCCTGAGTAGATATAAATTACCTGCCTACCATTTTTCTTATCACCTTGACACACAGAGAGTACTCCATCCTTCTGTGTTATACCTCTGAGGACGCCAGTCACAGCTGCTGGTGAAGCGTCCGGTCTTACAATGCCACGACCACGGCCATACAACCCGGAAAATCTACAACACCTAATGAACTTTGGCCATGAAAGCCTTGGGCAGCATATTCAATAAATACATTCCAATAGATACATATATTCAGGTTAAATTTAAAAAAAAAACAATAAAACAGTAATAATCAAAACTATTCAGATGGTGGTTTAACAATATTTATCCTTTCCCCAAAATGTGGGGAGGGAGACAGGGACGCCAGGCTTGATGTCGCTGTCCTTAACCATAGGCTTGGCAGAACATCTCTGTCTTGCAGGCCCTGTGGAACTGCATTAGGTCCCGCAGGACAAGGATGTCATTGGGCAGAGAGTTCCACCAGGCCAGTGCCAGGGCTGAAACAGCTGGATATCCTTCAGGCTGATGAACTAAGATCAGCACAATATCAAAGATGATTATAGAATACACAACCATAAATGATAGAATACACAGCTATGAATTAAAGCTGCACTCAAGCACTTAAAAAAAAAATTAGCAGAGACACAAAAGGGTGGGCAAAGAATGCTAAAGATCGAGAGCATAAAGCAGGTCAGGATTGGATTATTGATTAAATAGCCAGCAAAGGCAAGGGCAGGATCCCCAGGAATGCCAAATGCCTCCCTGAGATGGAGCCTGTAAAGATTTAAGCCAGCCACCTGCAACCTCCCACAGTGGAATCCCCAATACCACAGCACAACAAAGAAGGGGAAGCTGGCTTTCCACCCAGGCCCATGGCCAGGATTTTTTTTAGTTGGGGGGCATTTAAACTCTTAGAGGGCACTGGCTAATCAAATTAAAGGAATACCCAGACCCTTCCCTGCATCCACCTCTGCTTGGGGGCCCTGGGCTGGATGGGAAGTCATGGAGCCTCGCCAGTAAATTGGGGGGCCTAGCCCCAAGATGCCCCATTGTAGCTATGGGCCTGTTTCCACCTGCTGAAACCCTGGTATCCCAGAGGGCCCCACCAATGCAGACCCCCTGCCTTTGCAGTCTGCTGGAAAGCGCTGCTGAAACAAAGAACTCTGGAGCACTCCTCCGCCATTTGCAAAAAAAAAAGGGGGGGAAGCTAAGACCAGCTACCAGCACAAAGAAAATAAAAAGAAATTGGCTAGCTACACACATGCAAGGAAGCAGGTCTGCATCTTTAAAAGCCTCGCAGCCCAACAGCTGATGGCCCTTTAAATCCTTGCTGAAGATCCTCACTGAAGATTCGAAGGAACTTGCTGGCCTTGCAAAAAAAAAGTATATGGTAGAAATGGTGATCCTTGAGGAGTTCAAATTAAAAGAGCTGGAGAGGGGGAAATGCAGAGGCTGAGCTGACCACAGGGGGCTGCTTAAATAGCTTCTGGGGCATCCTGGCCCCTCCCCCAGCAAGTCAACAGGAATGATGTGGCTTGCTGAAGAAGCAGCAGACAACCACGCTGCTACATAGCCTGAGGGTAACATGAGATGGCCAGACTGCCCTCCTTCCAACTTCTTCCCCTTCTAGGCTTGCCAAGTCCCCCCGGGGGGCGGGGAAACCCCCGCCTGAGAGGCCTGTTACCTGCCGCTGGCAGATCGGGCCCCGGGGGGAACCCCACCCCCAAAGCACGCGACGTGCCCGGCGTCAGCACGTCACCCCGGAAGTGACACAGTCGCGTCGGATGTATTGGGGGTGGGGCCGCTATGGTTTTCCCTCAGATGATTATGGCCCTGCCCCCGGCGTGCCTGACGTGGTTGTGTCACTTCCGGGTGATGTGGTTGCGCACTCCTGGACCAGCACTGGACTCCCCCGGTATACAGAGGGTAAGGACTTGGCAACCAAATCCCCTTCCCCTTTCTGAACTGCAAATGATGACACAGGTGAGTCTTGGTCATGCTTGTCTGGACAGCCAGAATAAAAATTCTCTAAGTAATTAAACGGAATTCTGGCAGTTTTCCTGATTTCATCAGACAGGCCATTCCAGAAGGTGGGAGCCACACCAAATAATGCACACGTATGGGTTATTATAGCCAATCTCACCCATTTGCAGAGATGCACCCTCAGAAGGCTTTGCTGAGATGAAGCTTACACAGCGGAGCATAATAGGGGAGGCTGTCTTGCAGGTTATGTACAATTTTATTGCTTATCATCACCCTCTTCTTGGGCCCTGAAGGTACCCAATAATTTATTTGTGGAACTCTTTTTGAACTCATGTGAACCTGCTCTTCTATACTTGCATCTGCTACATTCCATTCCAGGTAATGTTAACTTTGGGATGTGGAATGGTATAGTGTAGCCCAGTCTCATCAGATCACAGAAACTAAGCAGGGTTGGTACTTGGATGGAGGACCACAAAGGAAGACTCTGTAGAGGAAAGCAATGGCAAACCACTGCTGCTTCTCACTTGTTTTCAAAGCCCCTTGCTGGGGTCGCCATAGGTCAGTTTCAACTTGAGTTCATGTACATACGTAATAATGTTAACTTTTTATTCCAGAAGGGTAGTCGTGTCTGCTTGTTGCAACAAAATATGAATCAGAGGTTTTTTGGCACTTTTAACCAAGATTGATGAAAAAAAATCTGCTTTCCAGCTGTTGCCTGTGGGCACCTAGGGCTTTGAAGATGGGTTGCATTTTGACAAGACACTCCTAATAGGATATTCTATTTCATATTCAGCTTTTGAATGGTCTGGTTCCTTTTTAGAATGGTGTTTGAGGGCAAGAGCA
>NW_015162002.1:10647-15475 GCF_001447785.1 Gekko japonicus | reverse complement strand
GAGCCGTGACATGTACTATTCACATGATTTTTCTATTTGATGGTTAGGAGACAATTTGATTTGTTAGGTAATTTTAGCCATATTCCAGAGGTAAGCTAAGAACTTGAGGTATCTGTACTGTAGAAAACAATCAGAGGGCCCTCCCCCCCCCATGTAACTTCCTGGATATTAAGAATAAAGTATTCTCCAAAGTACAGCAATCTACTGACTACTTGGGAAGGTGTTTTATTTAGAAGTAGCAAAATGCCCACTGGATAGTTAAAATTATAGAAATTTTGCAATATGTCAGTTTGTCATAATGAGCTCAGATTTTCCCAAGTAATAGAAAAGGATTGCCCTATAGGCTGCTGATGTCACAATAACCCACCATTATAAATTGAGAATTTTTCCTAGCTGCATTTCCAAGGGGAATGAAGCAGGCACGTGCCTGAATACTGCCAACTTCACTGTATTGTACTATATTGTTTAAATCTGTGAAAAGTAACCTGATAAACAGGCTCGAAATGCTCCACTGAACAACACCTACTAGTAGTCCCTGGCCTGAGGGACGTCTGCTTAGCCTCAACCAGGGCCAGGGCCTTCTCTGCCCTGGCCCCCGCCTAGTGGAACACACTCCTAATTGAGATCAGAGCCCTGCAGGACTTGCTACAATTCCGCAGGGCCTGTAAAGTGGAGCTGTTCCACTAGGCCTTTGGTTGAGGTGGCAGATGTTTTTACCACCTAGGACTCCCCTGCCCATAATAGGCCTACAGATGCCTGCTATCCTAACACCTAACAGGAAGTGTATTAGGCTGCTCCGGACTGATGTTATTTTTTGCTGCGATCCTGTTTTTATTTAATTGGTTTTTTATCATATATTTATGGTCTTATATCTGTTGTGAGCCACCTTGAGCCCATCATGGGATAGGGCAGGATATAAATGCAATAAATAGATAGATAAATCCGAATACTGATCATACTGAATACTGACGCAGGGCCTGCTTTTCCTAAGGGACGTTTTCAGCATCTCTGACTGTATCCTTCTTCCAAGAAGCAGGGAGCAACACACAATATTTTTCCTTATCTTATCCTCAAGGTAACCCTATAAGACAGGTTCAGCTGAGAGATAAAAAGTTCAAGGCCACCCAAAACACATTAGGAAGGACTAAACATTTGAACCAAGGTCTCCCAGGTCCAACACTCTGCATATAATTACACAACTGGAATGAAGTATTAAAGCTTGCTTACTAACCACATCTGGAAATTTCCATTCAGCATTCTATGTATTATAATCTATTCAGTCAATTTAACTCACCATTGATTAGGGTCATTGTAGAGGCTTAGCCCACCCAGGCCAGTCCAGGGATGAGAGGGAATCCTGTACTATTCAGTACATTAAACAACAAACCACGAGATGGTCTATACCCTCTCTGGTTTCCAGACAATTTGCCACCAGAACTTCTTTTCACTAGTCCCTGCTTTTCCTAAGGGAAGAGATTCCAAACCCTTAGTTGGCATCTGGGACAGAACACATTAGCAATTCAATCCAGAGATGCAGGCTTTTACTCTTACCAAGGTAGCATATGCGGTCAGGGTTAGCCACAAGATTTAGCCTTGGAGTTCAAATTACAACATCAGAGACAATTAGAAATAAGAAGGATCTTTATTCAGTACAGAGCTTAGCATAGACTACCAGAGTTTACAAAAATAACAAAGGCTAGGGCTGTTTGCCTTAACTAAACATTAATGATTCATAGTTACCAAGTCAGTCCAAAGGGATTTTGAAGAGAAATCCCATCTTTGTACAACCATGTGCTCCAGTTCACAAAGAAACTCTTTTTCTCCCAAGAGACAGCATTTAAGGTGCAATAAAACAGGCAGCAAGAGTCTCAGAGCTAAGAGAACAAGAGACTCGATAACAACAAGAAGAGACTCACTCCCATAGGGATCAAACAATTATACCCAAAGCTAATCATGACTAGCCATGGCCTTTGGCCAATCAGAGTAGCAGGGGTGTGTGGCCAATTTCTGGTTGCCATAGCTGCACATCAGGTGTGTGTATAGATTGGCTAGGAGTTTGGAGACCCCACCTGCAGTCAGTTGACCCCAAACTCCAGCTACTTCCTTGAGTACATGACTTGTCGCATGTGGGCCATAAAGTGTAACCATGAGGTCTGGCTTTTGGCATGAAAGTGTGAAAGAATGTGGGTTTACGGCATGGCTATTGAGGCCATTTGGCCTCACCATTTGGCTTGCAACAGGAAACAAGACACAGCATGTTATCAAAAGACATCGCAGGAGAAGGCATGTGGCATCCCAAGCAGCGTTATGTTCTTCTGAACCTATAGACTTCAATGGACATAGAAGGGTGCAATTTTGCTTAAGATAGCACTGTAAGTCACTTACTTGTCAAAAAACTATTTTTCTCACTTAAATAATTTCCTTCCCAGAATAAAATTTGAAGTGTAATGGATCTGATTTACTTAAAAACAACACAATATAAAGCTATTATGCTGTGACGCCCACACGGTTGTAAAAATCCTTTATTATATTTATTTCTCTGTAATGTAGCATTTTGTGATGTATTATGATGCCTAATGCCTCAAAATGGGGAATAGTTTTCTACATCCCCCTTCTCTTTTTTAAATTTACAAAGCACAAAGAAAAATATAATACATGATACTACAAAATAAAATAGAATTATAAAATAGGGGAGAAAAGTTATAACAATATTTTGAATATTGAAAATATATCAGAATTTTAAAAAAATTGTTGTTTGTTTTAGGAACATCAGAACGAATGTCACAGCTGTTCTTACTAAATGTCACACTAGAGGAATCCCAGCATGGAAATTATTGTAATCTAATATGTAGAAGAAAAGACTTTATAGCTGATATAGGGTCAATCTATTTGGAGTTCTGTGATCAGAACTCAGTGTTGAGGGGCCCAGTTCAGAAATGCATTGCGGAGCAAGTGGAAGGGGCCATTTTTCCGACATGAAATGCCCCCCCTCGAACTGCTGTTTCTTCTATTGACCAACAAAACAATAAATCACTGTGTATGAATACACAATATAAGCAGATATTTATATATAATGCTTTTAGAATTCAATAGTCAGCAAGATTTCAACTATAACATCTTAAATGCGATCTTAGGCTTGGCAGTACATGTGAAACATTACAGTATAGTCTCAGACAAACAACGGATTTCTAGTATAAGTCCGTTTACGAATCCTTCTTCAGGTTTGTCGTCTGTATTCTATCTTCAATAGAATAGAGTGCTGCAAGCATTATTTCACAATGTAAATTCTTATACAGTTTTTTATACGTTATCGCGTTTAATCTGGTGACTGGGGAGCTCCTATCATGCTCTCATGTGACAGAGTCTACAATGTGATATTTGGCTCAGCTTCCCTCAGTAATATACCCTATAGACATGGAACGTTGGTTTGTTCTATTGAGGCAAACACAGGCAGCATACAAAGATCTCAGGCATGCTAGTACTATCTATCCAAAGCCAAGGGCTTGGCTAAATGTTAAGACAGCTGCATGGAATGCTTCTTATGTTAGCAGTTTAGCTTACCTGACACCACATTTAAATCAAATAGCTAGAGATGTTCCTGAGGAATACCTGAGTATGACCAGAAATATGGGGAGTGAACCTATCTTAAAGGTAAAGGTAAAGGTTCCCTTGCTCGAAAGCCAGTCGAATCCGACTCTAGGGTTGCGGTGCTCATCTCCGTTTCAAAGCCGAAGAGCCAGCGCTGTCCGAAGACGTTTCCGTGGTCATGTGGCCGGCATGACTAAACACCAAGGCGCACGGAACGCTGTTACCTTCCCACCAAAGTGGTACCTATTTATCTACTTGCAATTTCTTGCTTTCGAACTGCTAGGTTGGCAGGAGGAACCTATCTTACTTTCCCCAAATGGAATAATTGTCTATAATTAGAGCACTTCAACTTGATTGTTGGGATTATTGCTGCTCACAGCAATCTGTTTTTTTTTAAATAATAATTCTGCAGAATACATTTTTATGGCTATATACTTATATACAGTATATCCAGCTATATACTGTATAAATTACATTCATTTGTGCATACAACGTTTCCATACATGAGTTTACTCAGATCTACCCTCCATACCTAACATTAGCAGTATTAATGGAAGATGGAGTCAAGGGTGTTCTCTACGCTTCATAATATTTGTGGACATGGTCCAATAGGGAATAATCAGTACCTGAAACTGACATATAAGGGCCTGCCCATATAAGGGCATATAAGGCCTATAAAAGCCTTCAGAGCTGGTCTGGGAGCTCAGACAAGTCAGACAGCCCGACTGAGAAGTAAGCTCCAAAGTCATTTATATGCCTTTGGAGCTCACTCAAGTCCCAGGTGATGAGCTCTGATGGAATTTAAATGCATTTGGAGCTCACTTCCAGGTGGGGCTGCAGGCTGACAAACTTCCCAAACCATGAACCAGTTCATGGAATGGAGAAGTTCATGGAAGTTTGTGGTTTGGGGTTCATGAAAACCCTTAACCATGAACCTTCATGAACCTCCATTTTTCCTGGTTCATGCCCATCCCTACTTCAGACAGCTAAATAGCTATCTTATATGTATTGTCTTCAGTGTTTTCAAATTAAATTCTTGTTTGTCTCAATAAGAAGCAGGGGGGTGCTTACCATGTGACAGAACGTGGCTTAGAGCCATAATTGATAATCATTTCCCAGACATACACCTCAGAGTGGACCTTCAGATTCAGTGAACCTTTATATTCCAGGGATTAACATTCAGAAAGTAGATTGTATAATTTGTTGTAGTTTGTAGCTTTCATCTAGCTGGAGCATGTAA
>NW_015162002.1:7318-7450 GCF_001447785.1 Gekko japonicus | reverse complement strand
TCTAAAGTGAACGTTTTAAAAAAAAGTCGGAGATCACCGGCGGGGGGAAAGCGGGGAAAAGCGGTGGAGTCTGAAATGGCAAACTGCTTCAGATCCAGCTCTTTACGGAAGGGGAAAGCCATGTGTGAAATG
>NW_015162002.1:1939-6924 GCF_001447785.1 Gekko japonicus | reverse complement strand
CCTCCCACCCTCACCCACTACTGTTTACCTTACCACCATCCAGCCTAGGCGTTCGTTACAGACCACATCTTTCTAGATCCCGTTGTATCGGTTTCACAACGGGCTTTTCTGCTAGTCTAATATAATCAGAGTATTTTAAGAGTGTAAGGGGAAAAGCTGACAGAGACTTGAGTAAAAAGAGAAAGATTTTACTGAACAACTTAATGAAACATCTTGTAACCAATACGCCTCTTTTACCAATAAAGTTTTATCTTGTTTATTGTTAACCCAGAGTCTTATCCTCAGAACCACATAGTCCAATGAAGAAGCCTTAGAGCTTGGGCACAATACTGTGGGAAAGGTTAGTTAAAGACTGGAATTAAATTCCTGGTGGCAGCGATAGATACTTTGAATGAGAGAAAGAAACAACAAGAAATTTAAAACTACATCACACCTAATTACACAAAATAAGACAGAGGTACCATCACAAACAGGGATGAGAAATTCATAATATCCTTAATCCTGAATGATATTTTGCAAATCTCTGACCACAAAAGTGCAATATTATAAATGGAATGGTGGGCAAATTTGAGGTGTTTAATCATCCAATGCCTTTGGGGATTAAGGAATATAAATGGTACTTTTTAATATTTTTATTTAGATATTTATACTACATTTCTACCGAATAGGGACCCAAAGAGGTTTACAATATCATTCTCTGTTCCTCCATTTTATCGACCCAGCAATAACCTTGTGAGGTAAGTTAGGCTGAGAAACAGTAACAGGCCCAGGTCACTCAGCAAGCTACCTTGACAGAGAGGAGATTTGAACCTGTGTCTTCTAGATCCTAGTCTAATATTCTAGCCACTACACTGTGTGTTTTTATTAAAGTACCTTTCCTCTTCATTCGTGTTTTCCTAAACAGCTCTAGATTTGGCATAGTTATCACCAGTATGAACAAAAAATGGATTTTTAATATTTGTTTTGACATATTTTTAGTATTTTAAAAGACCATTTGGTCTAGCATAAGGTTATCCTGATTTTAATGTCCTATCATTCCCTATCTGTGGGGGACAATCATCCCTCCATGTTTTCCTGCTATATTTAAGGTGATGTTGGCCTGCAACTGAGAAAAATGATTTTGCCTCACAAATCAGGGCTCTTTTTGTAGCATGAACTTCTTTGCATATTAGGTGACACACCCCTAATGTAGCCGATCCTCCAAGAGCTTTCAATAGACCCTGTAAGAAGAGCTCTGTAAGCTTATTGGATTGGCTAAATTGGGGGGGGGGGGTGTCGCCTAATGTGCAAATAAGTTCCTGCTACAAAAAGAGCCCTGCATGAATCTGAACATTTCCAGGGTGATTTTTGGTGAGTGTGTTTTCATCCTTTACAGTTTATGAGTAAAAATGTAGGTTACAGTATACATTTTTAATCAATTATTATTTTGTTTCTGATTAACGTGTAGCTCCTGAACACTAAGATTCTATAATCTAAAATACATGCACAAGTCAGTCTGCCTCATTGAATGCAGTGGAATTTACTTTTGAGTAAACATGCATAGAATCAGGCGGTAAAGGTGCACTGTAAAGTTAGTTTCAGCAGAAATCCATATTGATTTGCAGTAGAACAGCAAGATTTGAGTTCATTAACACCTTAATGACAAACAACATTTTCAGGGTATGAGCTTTCAAGAGTGAAAGCCCCCTTCATCAGATACTAACAGTAAAGTTAGTGTCACTCAATAACCATAATCCTTCAATTTAGTTACATTACATGTCAAATGTACATCAGTGGGTGCACATTCAAGAACACCTGAGAATGGGTAGGAGATACAGGGATATTGCACTATTATAATCATTCAACTCCCAAATTTTCCTGTTTGGCCGGGGAAATGCAGTAGGTTACAATAACATAATATCCAAGGACATGTGGATCCAGTCAGGGATTGTGCGACGTTTAATTTTTTGTTTTCTCTGAATTTAGCTATTGTACCAACCAATAGAAAGACAAGAAATGAAGTTTCAGCCAAGTTTATCAATACAGCTAAAATGTCAATCCTGTGCACAATTACCCATTGAATTAAGTTCATGAAGTAAACATTAATAGGATTGGATGAACAGGATGAATTTCTACAATAAATGTTGAATATATCTGAAACTGGGGATGAGACTAATTTTCAAAAGCCATTTGGTAAAATTAGAATATTCCCATTTTGGTTTCCTTTCCTCTTGAGGAAAACAGCCCCGTAGCCAAGATTTTTCTGGTGGGAGGGCTCCGGGAGGGCACTAATTAAATTAGTATTTTTCACTCTTTCACATTGGAGAAATAAGCATTTTTTCATTGTAAGTCGAGACAAAAATGTTCATCAGATATCAGAAGATTGGAAAACATCCGATGTCTATGACCTGGATAGATATTGGGGAGAATAAAATTTTCATTCCTGGTCAGGAGAACCAATTCAGTGCAGGCAATCCCTTCTTCCAGGGGAAAAAGGTCTAATTTTTATCACTGAGAAGAGTCAGCTATGCTAAAGTCTGGCCTATTTGCCTAGGACAAGCAGGGAACCTTACAGGCACAGTTCCCTCAGACAGGGTGAACTACCCTTTCTGAGTGCTAGACAGCGACAAGCCAGAAGCGATCTCGACAATTCCCTGCAATACTTTTTCATTACCGATTTTGAGGGAAATGATGCTTTTGGCACGGAAGCTTGTTAGCATGCCTACTCCTGGCTTGACAGCCAGCATGGCATTTGAAAACAAAGAGGAGGTCTCCATGAAGAGAAGGCTGGTTTACGGAATCCAATCAGTCACCCTCTCCTCTCACCCATCAATGGGTACTCAGCAAAGCGTCTTCAAAAAGGCCAATTCCCCATTAAAACTGCAAATCAGTCTAGGCTTGGCAAAAATCCCACCACAGCAAACACCAACTGTTCCTTCATTTCTTGGAGTAAAGAAGGTTGACTAAGGAAGCAAGACTTGCTCTTTGAAAGGAGGAGGCGAGGGGGAGGGGAGAGAGGCAGAGAGGGAAAGAAAAAAAGGCAATTAAGCTAATGCAAGTTGGGTGTCACAAGGTTATAGATATTTCAAGAGCTGAGCAATTTACCGTCTGGAAAAGGAGGCGAGCACTTGCATAAAATGTCCCCCAGTTCAGATTTATTATGCTTTTAGTTGTGTTATATGTGATACAATTAGCAGGAGGTGTCAATAAGGCATTCTCTCAAGGACGTGGTCATTCCATACCATCTGTTATTAATTGCATTGTCCTTTCCACAGCCAGCTAGAGGGGAAAAAGTTCTCTGAGAAGCACCTGCACATTCTCGCTGTATGGTGCCTGGAATTTAAAAATACCTGCACCAGTGAGAGAGAGAGAAAGAGAGAGAGAAAGAGAGAGAGAGAGAGGAAGGCAGGATGGACAGGAAGAGGGTGGGGTGTGGGGGGAAGTGAACAGCAAGGAGAGAAGTATCTGCGAAGGGAAAAAACTATATAAATTAAGGACTCTAGTGAAAACTACTTGGGGTTACATTGATTTCTTCTTGTTCTTTCTCCTTGGTTTTTTCCCTTCTCATTATTTTAACTTGCAGCTGCATTGATAGGTGCCCTGTACATATACATATACATATACATACATACATACATACATACATATATATACATATATATATATATATATATACACACACACACACACATATAAATACATATATATATATATGTACATATATATACACATATACATATACATATACATACACACATATATATACACTGCAAATATATATGCAGAAATGAAACCCAAACAATTAAAACCTTCCATTGGAAATATCGCTGTCTAGCATATACGGTTTGTGGAAGATATGGATGGTTTAATAGCTTTCTGTTTGCATCTCTCCTCCTCTGCTGCTCATAAAACTGAGAACCAAAGACAATAAAGATCCGTGGGTTTTTTTGTTTGTTTGTTTTTTAAGAAAAGGAGTGTGTGGGGAGGGGGAAGGCAACATTACACCTAAAAGCATGCCTGCAACTGAAGCCAATAAATTGAATAATTTTTATTCTTGGCATCCCAGGTAACATTTCAGCTGCTAGCAGTAAATGGTACTGTGACCAAAGAGGCCAGTGATTCTAGTAGTTGACAGGCAGATTAGCACTGACTTCAGGTATGGACTACAGACTTCTTTTGTATGCATAATGGGGACATTTTTTCTGATTAATATAAAATTCTCATGGTCCAGTTTATATTTCTATTCTCCCTGCCCACTTTTCTATCCATCTGAGACCTTCTAAAAAAAACACCCTCCCATCCAATAGAATCCTTTTATGCAAATAAACTTGGCAAAGGGATTGGCAGATCTTGCTATCCAGAGTGTTTTTACTACTGGAAGAGGTCTGAGTAATAAGCTAAAGAATTGAGTAGTCAAGAGAGAAAGGTGCTTGTGAGCACCAGGGGAAAAGACAATAAATCCACAGTTCTTTGGGAAAAACTTCTCTTACTGGTAAAACTAGTTTGTGCCAGTTTTCTCCTTGCATGACCGAGTTCTTTCCTAAAGTAGCAGTCTGGTTTTCACTTTCTCTTCCTTCCCCTAATTCTAAATGATGTGCTTCTTTCCAGTGTTTTTATTTTATGCCCCCCATAGGGGATTTTTTATTGCATTTTCTATAAACTACCATGGAATTGGGGAGGAGATCTACAAACTATAGGAGAAAGTAAAGAAAACCCACGAAAAACCCAAGAGATGGTGGTCATACATACTGCTTAACAAGTTAGCTTTTAACTCAACATTTGATTCCAATTCATTGAATGTGGTCATCTGATAATCTATTAATACTTAAGTAAAAATTTAAACACCACCGTATCTGACTTCTTAAAGAGTAATAAAATAATTACTTATAACAAAACATTGTAACGTATACATTGTAATTACTTATAACAAAACAGTCTGCAATAACCTCTCATTTTTTATACTTTTTCTTTTTCAAATGGTAGCTTTTCTTTGGGGCTGCCGCCCC
>NW_015162002.1:0-970 GCF_001447785.1 Gekko japonicus | reverse complement strand
CGAGTTCTTTCCTAAAGTAGCAGTCTGGTTTTCACTTTCTCTTCCTTCCCCTAATTCTAAATGATGTGCTTCTTTCCAGTGTTTTTATTTTATGCCCCCCATAGGGGATTTTTTATTGCATTTTCTATAAACTACCATGGAATTGGGGAGGAGATCTACAAACTATAGGAGAAAGTAAAGAAAACCCACGAAAAACCCAAGAGATGGTGGTCATACATACTGCTTAACAAGTTAGCTTTTAACTCAGCGTTCGATTCAAGTTCATTGAATGTGGTCATCTAATAATCTTTTAAAACTTATGTAAAAATTTAAACACCACCATATCTGACTTCTTAAAGAGCAATAAAATAAATAATTATAACACAACATTGTAAGAGATTTCAGAGTGCAATAACATCTCATCTTTTATACTTTTTCTTTTTCAAATGGTAGCTTTTCTTTGGGGCTGCCGCCCCCAGTTTAGAGTCTGAGTTCTCATCTAAAGATGCCACTGCTCCCTCTTCTTCACTTTCTTTGGTGCTGCCTTCTTCCTCCTCTTCTTTTTCTCCTGCTGGGCGACTATGTTGATGCAGAAATTCACGTGCCTTTTCAACAGAGTCAATTTTTTCTTTCTTGTCCATACATTTGAAGATTGTGCCTTTGGGTACAAGCCATCTGTAGGGATGTTGTTCTTCTGTAGAAATAAAACCAAGTCTCTGTATTTTCTTCTTTTCCTTCTTATTTCAAATGGGACGTCCTTCAACACTTTTATTTCTTTGTCCTTGACTGTCATGGTGGTTCCATTTGTCGCTTTGAGAATTTGATCTCTCACTTGTCTTCTGGAGAATCTTAGAATAACTTCCCCTGGCAGATTATTCTTTCTTGTAAAATCTGAACACAACCTATAGATCGTATCAATTTCGCTTTGAAGTATGTCCACTTTTATATCTGTCATAGGGCCTAAGCCTCGCTCATAATCTGCTTCAGATTC
>NW_015162001.1:414464-414727 GCF_001447785.1 Gekko japonicus | reverse complement strand
CAGCTAAGAAAAACTCTAAAACCAGTCACTTTAAGACTATAAGATGCTGGATACAAGTATAAGTGGACTGTACAAGGAAAGCTCGTAGTGATCAGGGGTCATTTCATAGAAAAAGAGGTGCAGGAGCTCATTAGCATAACTCATTAGCATAACTTATTTGCATATGCCACACACCCTGGTATCACTGGAAGTGTGTCAGAAGGCAAAACCCACTGCTCAGGTTCCACTAGACTGTTTTGGATTGCTAGCTATTGGGGGGGGGG
>NW_015162001.1:412884-414419 GCF_001447785.1 Gekko japonicus | reverse complement strand
AACTTAGTCTTAAAGGTGCCACTGGACTGTTTTGGACCAGGGGGCTGGGGGGAGCTCTGCAACTTACCTGGCTGCTTCTTGCTCTGACTGAGGGCTGCTGAGAGCAGGGGGTGGGGCTTGTTGCATGTGCCCGCCCCCTGGGCTCTTTACTGCCAGAGCTCTGTTCCAGTGTACTTCTGCAGGAAATGACCCCTGGTAGTGATACATCATGGACACCAACTTATAGCTCAAGTTGAAGATAGTGGCCAATCTTTGTTTCAAGCACTACACCTTGATGATCCTATGGACTTGGATATGAAATCAAACAAGAGAAAATTCTCACTAGCTGAATCCCCTGAAAAACTGACAAAGATTCCAGCACGTTAAAGCTATAGGTTTTCTACAGTAAGATAGATCTCTAATTTTAAGCCAAGAATGTTCCATATATAAAATTTTGTCATAATTATATTGTTGTTTCTCATTGCCTAGTATGTACAGCTGATAATAGCAATGTGTGGCTGTTTCTCCTAAACTATGTTTTTTAACCATTATGGGGGAGGGTGGAAGAGGGGGATGATAAGGTTTGAAGCTCCTTAATTAATTGAATGATTGATTGTTATTAATTGTATTGTTAACTATATTATTAATTGTTATATTAATTTGATTTAAATCAATTTGAATTAATTAATTTTAACCCTTCACCTTTATAGAGATAATAGCATTTACATTTTAGTAGACTGAAAATCTAGTGGACGGCTACTTATAATTTAATTTTACTGCTTGAAATAATGTGTTTCTTCTTCCCTACAAAGAGGTAAAGCAACATAGCAAAATCTCTAAGGAGTATTGACTAATTATTCTACATTATTAAGAGAACTGATTAATACATTAATTGGAATAACTATATAAAGTACACACAACAGTTAATATATTTTAAATTATTGATTACTTTACTGGTTAAGTGATACAGAATTCTCTAGGTTAAAATTATAAGATAGATTTGACTATTTAGTTAAGTGCAGTTTCACCAGCTTAAATTTTAGGTCTTTAGGATATAAGTAGGTATTTAGGATAAAGTTAGGTCTCTAGGATAAATTAAGTCTCTAGGATAAAATAGACCTTTAGGATAAAGTTAAGTCTTTAGGCTAACTCAGGTCTCTAGGAAAAAGTTAAGTCTTTACAATAACTCAGGTCTCTAGGATAAAGTTAAGTCTTTAGGACAACTCAGGTCTCTAGGAATTTGTAATGTACTGCCGCCTTTCCACGTGTAAGGCATCAGCCTGGCATGCCCGGACTTGCCCGGGCTGGCTAGGCACAATTCATCTGTAGCTTCAGTCGATAGACAAAGGATCCGAAGGATCCTAGCCGGCCCAATCAAAGGGCTAGCTTCCCAGCCAGGAGACCAATGGTCGCCCGGTTATTGTAAATAGCCTATCGGGAGTAGGGGGTGTGTTTAGGTGTACTTGGTGGCGGGCTTTCTGAACGCATATAAACCGGCCTGTGAGCGGGTTTCCTTTGTCTTGTTCCTGATCTAATAAAGTACTCTTGCTGAATCA
>NW_015162001.1:389512-406705 GCF_001447785.1 Gekko japonicus | reverse complement strand
TGGTAGCTGTATGTAAGTGTTTCTGAGCTGCCCAGAAGAAAGAAACAAGTGTGAGTGTAATCAGTGATATAAAATAAATAAATTAAATCAAATGCCTGAAATATCAAAGATGTCTTCTAGAGCTAGTGAAAATGATACTGCCTGTATCATTATGCTCCAATTTTGACATTCTTCTCTAACATGAAATAAGAAATCAATGTGTCCAGTAATAAATGTGTGGTTCTTTAAAGGCTTCACTGGGAAATACCTGGAATTGGTCATCATTGTGATTAGCATAATTTAAAGAACCAAGAAAATTAAAATCCTCGAGACATGCTGCTGAGATGAGTTTTGGCAGACTTAGCAAGACCAGCCCGAGCTTTCTTTTCATCAGGCAATAACAATCCCAAAGAAGAGGATAAAGCAATAATAAAAGTGCTATAAAATGGGCAAAAAAGTGTTCCCATCACTTTTCATGACTTCTTTCTGTCTTTTAAAAACATATTCAATCAAATTAACATCAGGTCCCTTATTTAAAGCAAATTGGGACTGGATTGGATGGAAATTAAAAATGCAATAGCAAAAGCAATGGAAAGAAAAGCTATGCTGGAAAATTACATGATGTGCAATGAATATATAATATGGACTTGTCTCCAGGAATGTAAGACAAGTTATACAGGAGAGGCAGGCCTTTCCAGCATTATTGTATTGGTCGGCATCAGTTTCAACTTACATGTGGAGGATACCACATAAATAAAATTATCATAAAACTCTGCTTCATGTGGAAAGCCCTTCTAGTGATGCCTGAGCCTCAATGTTTCTTGGTTAGCATATATGTAATGTAAGAAAGATGCAGTATAGCAGACATGCGGTGAGCACATGTAATGTATGTTGTAAGTTGCTCTATATTAAAGCTGTGCTGAATATTCTCTGATTAGTATATATGAGGTACTAATCGTAGTTATTTGTGGGTTCAAAGTTTCTTCTGACATCCATGGTATAAATATTAAAGACATGCGGTGAGCACATGTAATGTATGTTGTAAGTTGCTCTATATTAAAGCTGTGCTGAATATTCTCTGATTAGTATATATGAGGTACTAATCGTAGTTATTTGTGGGTTCAAAGTTTCTTCTGACATCCATGGTATAAATATTAACTTTCTCCCTGGATTACTGCTGGCTTTTTAACCTTCCCAGATTCATCATGTGGAATATTTTATCCAATCAGTGATCACACAATGAATAGGTGACTCTAGTTCATGGATGGGAAGACTTCAAGCTTGTCGGATTCACCTTCTTTTTTGACAGACTTACTAGAGAACATTCAGACAAGTCTATTATGATCCCATAACACACAGTGAATATCTCTGTATGAAAAACTACTTTCTAACATCTCATTCTATCTAGCATGAGTAACTGTGCAAACAAGATCAAGTTTAATGGCTCATAGATATTGAATGATTGATTCATCCACCACGTGTGTGCACACACAAACATGCTCTTTTTTGAAAAATTCAAACTATTTTCAAAGATTGCAGTGACAATGAGGCAGAGGAGTATTTTCTGCAAAGGAAGTCTTCCTTATATTGTGGCTATAATGAGAAAGGATGGCAAATACGAAGTTTTCAGCTGAGAAGTAAGAAAAAAATATTATCAGTCAGTCACTGTAAGATTATGTAAAGAAACTGTATGCAGGGATCTTTTCTGTGCAAATCTGGTGCATTATTTTTAAAAACAGCTGCAAAAAAAACTTGAATTAGTTTTCCTTGGAAAACAATGGTCCCAAAATTCCAGAACCTAAAGGGGGGTGGCGAGGTAGAATCCTGTCCTACCTGAAAATCAGGAATAAATGGTAAAGTTGCCCTCCCCAAATCCTGAATCTATTATGATTTTTTTTTTCCGAGCACACCTCTAACTAGGATCATTCCATCCTGACCCCCAATGGGGTCCCCAGTGGCAACCATTTATTTTCTTCCGCATGAGTGACTCACTACCATTCATTTCTGTGGTGAAAAGCACTGCATGTGGGGACATCGTTGTGGAAAGAATGAATCCAGCTGTTCACTCCTGACAGTGGGTAGAATGGCCAGCAGTGACAGCTGCCTTACAGATGTGTACACTTGATAACTTTTTGCAATGTATAGTTCAAGTCCACTCTCCAAATACCCTTACACACTGTCATAATTAGAGGCATTTTGCTATTAATATGTAGAAGCATTGAATCTACCAGAAATTTAATTTTTGCTTTACTTTCCAGTCATTTATTACTTTCTGGGATACCACAGTCTAGACAGATTCATAGTTCAATCTTCATCAGAGGCACCCACTTCTAAGCCTAATCACTTCAGTGGATTTAGCAAGGTGTAACTCTCTTTAGGACTGCACAGCTAAGTATCCAAATAAGTAAGTAGGTCAGAATCAACTACCATGACCTTCAGAATGTGCTGCTAAGGTAAAAGCTTGCCACAGAGTTGTCATAAAGGCCACAACTGATCATCCTAAGAGCCACTCAAGGCTCTAACTGTGGCATCTAAGAAAGTCGCAGCCCAATGTAGCTTGATTTTGGAGATTATCACAGTTTAGGTCCCAGCAGTCTTGCTAGTAGTATTGCTAATACTACTAAATCTACCAGTGGTCAGATATTATGGATGTTAAGTAGTGCTATAAAGGCTAATTCCCTGCTGAGAGAGCATTCACTCTAGTGCTTTACGGATGCTAGATCTGCCAATGGAGATAATCATGCTTTTTTGGGATTTGCCCTTTCCCAGGAGTACTTTGGAACTACATCTGGTCTTGTTGAAGTAGCTTGGAGCAACCCAGGGAATAAGCATTCAAGGTATTGTTTGGCTAGTGCAGGCACTGGAAACTTCGGAAGAAAAGCTGCTGGCTGAAGAGTCTTATCAGGTGAAGTGCTGAGATTTAGCATTTTTATTACTGAATTTCCCTTTTTAAAAGTGCAAGTACTGACCAATCCAGCCATGTTGTTGCTACTTAAATTGCAACAGGGAAGGAAGAGGAGGACCAACCCCCACCCAAAAAAAAATGAATTAAGAGCCTGAAAGGTTAAATGGATACAAATTAGAGGCCCAATGTTAAATTCAATAAATGTACAAAATAAATATTACAAATGATCAAAAATACATGTATTTATAACAAATTACTTTTAAATTACCTTATATTTGGGCTTAGAATTGTTTTTAAACTAATTTGTATTAAATACATGTAGATAATAGATAGATGATAGATGATAGATAGATAGATAGATAGATAGATAGATAGATAGATAGATAGATAGATAGATAGATGATAGATAGATAGATGATTAATATAGGCCCCGGGCATACGGGCCGGCTGAAACGCGGCTACTCCGAGCCGCTCCAAACTTGCTACGCCGCGGCGGGATCCCACGGATCCCCTAGCCGCGGCGCAGCACTCCCCGGCACGCTCAGATGCCGGGGAGGAAAAGTCCGAGGGGAGGGGGGAGGCTGCCGAACTGCGCATGCTCGGGCATGCGCAGTACGGCTGGGGGCCGGGATGCGGCGGCGCAAGGACGCGCCGCCGATCCCACAGCCCTGCCTGCGCCGCACCAGTGGTTGCAACCACCTAGAGAGGTGGTTGTTTTTTGCGGCGCGGTATGGGCCGTTGGAACGGATCGGGGACGGAGCCGGCACGCTCGCCAGATGTTGAGGTGAGATCGCGCCTGTTTGCTCCGCCCCGGTTCCGTCCCGCTCCCGGCCCAAATGGGCTCGTATGGACGGGGCCATAATTTATATCCTGCTTTACTCCCTAATGGAGACCCAAAGAAGTTTGCCACACGATTCTCTTCTCCATTTTATCTTCATAATGACTTTTTTAGGTGAAATGTATGGGCATGATCACACAAAGAATTAGCTGTGCCACAGGTGCGAATGCCGGGCGGACATCTGCCAAGCATCCCGCTCCCATCGACAACCCATTTTGCTCTGCTGCAGAAGCAAAGTAAAAAGACACCGGGGAAAACCCAGTAGCAAATGGATTTGCTACAGGCCAGGAATGGACTTCCCCAGTGTGATCGTGCCAGTGCGCTTCCATGGTGTCGGGATGGTCTGATCAGGTCATCCCGACTCCATGTCATCCCCCCCCCCTTTTGGTACTCCCATTCATGCATAGGGAGCACTCAGTGCAGAGATGCAAATCGTCGATCCTTGTCGAAGCACACCGGAAACACATGGCCAAAAAAACCCCAACAAATTCACCCACGGTTGCCTCTGATCATGCAGTGCCGGGCTGCCTCCGCAGCTCCTAGGGACTGTGTGATCGCATAAATGTGGGTCAAATTCCTGTGGAGCAAATACCCTCGCTTCCCCCCCCCCCCGCATTATCTCACATGTGTGAACACTGCCCAGGTCTGCCCCAAGCTTATCCAGTGAACTTCCACAGAAGAGTGGGGATGAACCTGAGTCTCCTAGCTTCTTGTCCAATACACCATAATACACCACAGTGTGTACAAAAAAATGACCATGGACATAAGCACCCTTCATTTTCTCCCAACATGCCACAGTGCTTGAAAGTTTCTCTTGAAAGGCCTGACCCATCTTTGCTGCAATGAGCACATCATGCAGAGGTTCTCACTCAGAAGCATTTGATCCCTGTGAGTCAGATCAAACAACTTGCTTCATTCAGTGACATGTAGAACTGACATGTTGAAAAGGCTGGCAGATTTATTAGGTTGTTGAACCAGTTAGATTGTCACTTGCTATTATTGATGGCATAACATTGGGGATAACATCAAGATACCTGTGGACAAATTTGCTGAGATATTGTTTTGGGTGGGTGGGGAACCAAAGCTGTGCTGTTGCTCAAAGCTCTGAAATGGAGGGAAATGCTAGGGCCAGGCCTACCAAGATATTGAAGCAAAATACAAAGTAAATTAAAGGATACCGGTCCTTCATTTACTGCTCTGGGTTATTTTTCCAGCCATCAGACAGTTGTTAGTACAAGGATAACAAGCTTCCTCTCTCCAGTTCCACAGCTAATGTGTCAGATATGAATAGAGATGCCACCAATCTCATCTCCATGGCAGAAAAGCCTGTTAGCTCAGTTTTGGTTTGTGAAGCTGTGTTTTGAAAGGTGCAGGAACAGAACCAATACCAACAAAAGCAACTCTACTCATCAACAGTGGCCAAGTTTAAAATATCTAAATCCTTCTTTTCTCTCTCTGTCTCTGTCTCTCACCTTCAAATAATTCCTTAGGCAGTTCACAGCTCAATCATTCATACAATTTATCAGGAAATATGAAAAGAATAAACCATCGAGATAGCATTCACTAAAACCATCATATCACTCATCAGAATCATAAAATATAAGAATAAAATCAAGATTGGGTTGCCAAAGACTGGCCTGGAAAATTCCTGGAGATTTGAGGGGAGTGCTTGTGAAGGGGGGATTTGGGGAGGGATTTCACCAAGAACTGATGATATAACATAGAGTCTGACCTCTGATGCTGCCATTTTCTCTGGGGGAACATGAGTCTGGAGATCAGTTGTAAACTGGGAGGACTCCAGGCTTTACCTGGAGGTTGGCAAACCTAAACCAAGTGCAGTAGCATATAAAGAGAAAATAATCTGGACAAGGGAGGAAAAACCACACGGACAAAATAAAGGAAATAAATCCTGGGGGAAAGGAAAAATTCCCCTTATGCCTAAAACACAACAGGGTTAATTACATAATGAAAAATGTAGGGATGCTCCAAATTTTGCTGATTTCCCAGATTAGACTTTAAAATTCCTTTCATTTTCACTCTTCCCATATGTGACTCATACACAAGTCTTTATTTTCTGTAATCTCAAATGAATTTTCCCATCAAATGCTCTTAATGCCAATTTTTATCAGTTGTATCTTTTATACTCTTCCTATGTCACTACCAGGAATGAATGACACACCTCTCCACCTTTCTTTTCTCTTTCACCAACATACATAGCCTTAATTTAATAACATTTATAGGAACTGCATGTTCTGTTCTCCCTCTGGAATTAATACTGATGTCTGGAAATAATCATGCAATCTGTCCCTCCTTTCCACTCCACACACCTCTCCCGTTTCAAGTGTTATGCATTCTTGTACCACAGAATCTTTTCGCAATGGACAAATATGTCTTCATAATAATCTTGGACAGGCAAATTATGCTTCTTCTTTTATTTCTTCAGGTGGCTGTGGGGGATCAGTGTAGTTTCTAAAAACGTTGAAGAGCAGTTAAACATTGTCTCTTTCTCTCTGGGCCTGCAATATAAACTAACCATGATTGGTAGCCATTCCTCCTTAAGACATGGGCAGTAACCAACAAAAAGAGCTTAGTAAGATGTGCCTCCTGTAGCTTTCTGAACCACCAGGTTTAGAGGGCAAATTTCCTTGCCTCAGGGACTGGTTGTCTGTGCTGTGAGTTTTCTCTCAGGTGTTACCTCTTCTGTACCTGATGACATTCTAAACTTTATTTTTCTAACATCTGAAGAAGTTTATAAAAGCCACTGTAACAGTTTTGCTCTGTAATCAGAAGAGACACTCCCAAGGTCACAGAAAACAGAGTTTATTTCATCAAGGTGTCAGAAACTAACACAAGATTTAGGACAAATGAAATGGATCACAGCTCACCTTGGTGTCAATAGGCACGGCAGACTTCTGAATGCAGAAAGCAAGAGACCAAAGGAACAATTAAAATAATCTTGGAAATTGCTTACGACAAATGCTTGGACCAAAGCAAGCCCCCTGTGTAGCATGAGGATACTGTGCTGAATGATAAAGAATGTCTTTGAACCTTCTATCTGTTGTTGTTTTTTAATACCTGCCCAAATGGGCAAAGTTTATTAGTTTTTAAGAATTACACCAAACAAAACAAAGAAAAAGCAATACCTTTTTTAAATATCTAGACATTGTCTCACTCACAGCATCTTTAGATATCCTATCTGCTATATTTCATTTTATCTATGCTACCCTATCATTAGTCAATTTTATAATCATAAAAATAGAAAAGGAAAGAAACAGGTGTTTCAACAGTTTAACAGCTCTAATTTGGTCCCATATTTCTTGTATAACAATAATTTGGTCCCTTTAAGATATTCCTTCACCTTTTTAGCTTTCAAAATCTCATATAGTTGCAAACTTGAACATAGTATTTTATATTTTTCTTAGCTTTACAGTGCCAATATATTTTCACCTTACTCTATGTAACTCCATCTTTTCTCTCACAATAGTAAATCATTACAGCTTCTCCATCTGGAAGCAGCCATTGTAACAAAATGGTAAGAAACTATGCTGACTTGTCCATGACCTGTTCACCAGGTGCTAAGGCATCGCAGCTAAAGAGAAAAGCTTAGATCAGTGATGGCTAACCTTGTGTCAAATGTTTGACAGTGACGGCCAACCTTTGGCCACAAAATCAAATCTGAAATATGAGAGGATGACATACGAGACCTTATTAGAGTAAAGTGGCAGTTGCTTGGTATGGCTTTGCTTCTGGCCTATTGAATGAAGTAGTAGATCTAAATGCAGAGGGATGTAAGTTTCATTCTGTCATAGACAGGCCAACTAATAAGTCTAATTGTGGAACCTAAATTATACTTTGTGGCTTGATACAACAGAGTGAAACTGTTTAGGATTGCACTATGTCCAGGGCTGACACCTGTTGCAGGCTTCTCCTCTTGCCTGATGGAGGACCTCCTGGCTTCTAGGCTTCCCAAGTCCCCCTGGGGGGGCGGGGAAGTGACATGAGGACACCAGGCACGCTGGGGGCGGGGCCACGGTCATCTGAGGGAAAACTCTATCCCCCGCCACGGCGATTTTTCCACTTGGCAACCCTACTGGTTTCTTACTTGAGGTTAGCAGAAGCCCTGCAACAGCAGCTGAAAACAGGGAAGGAGGCTGGGCAGCCAGGCAAAAACCACCCAGGACTTCCCCAAAGACAAGGGAAGACACAATGCCCACAGCCTCATTGACACCATCAGCAGGTGGCTGCAGTTGAGTGAAACTTGCAGTGTCTGAGAACAGACCTCGGTTCTCCAAATAGCCTACAGGAAGCTTGGCCCTACTCTGGGAGAACCACATTTATTTATTTATTTATTTATTTAAGCTTATATCCCACCCTATCCCACAAGTGGGCTCAGGGTGGTTCACAACATATAAAATATACAATAAATACAACATATAAAAATACAATAAAATTAAACCAAATTTAAAACAATCAGAACAATCAGAACAAGATGGCAACTAAGACAAAACCAACAGCTCCAGAGCAGTCCATAGTGACTCCTGCAGGATGTTAGTCAAGTGCTTGTATAATGCCTTACCGTTTGTACCTAGTAAGGCATTATACAAGCACTTTTGAAGGCATATACTCACCATAACTTAGTTGCAAGAAATTCTCTAAAAGAATGTTTCTAGAGCAAAGTGCTTGTATAATGCCTTACCGTTTGTACCTAGTAAGACATTATACAAGCACTTTGCCCTAGGAACATTCTTTCAGAGAATTTCTTGCAACTAAGTTATGGTGAGTATATGCCTTCAAAAGTTGTAAAGTTGTATAAATTAATTGTGGCTAAATTATGATGATGTGTTACATTTTATAGTTATATTTTGTAGAGACATTGGTGAATAATAATGAAATTTTTGATACCTACCTGTTGAAATGACAGACCAAGAGTTGCTGTATGTAAGGTTTGAAAAACACTTTTTATTGAATTCTTGCATATACATGTACCATAGATTCTTCACATAATATTATTATTGCATATGATTTATTAAGGCTTTCATCCACTTTTGGGAGAAGAATAGTATCGAAACGATAGAACATTCCGGAGACCATCGTCACACCATTTTCAACTGCCTTGTGCATTTATATGATTTTTGTACACATTTTTGTATATATTTTGTGATTGTTTATTGAAATATTTTCTAGTGCAGTTACCTCACAGTTTCTTCTTTTTGCGGTCTGGTGGCCTTAAACACCAGGCTTTGATAAGAAACTGTGATATTTTTGAAATCCATAATAAAATGTCCAGAGATAATTATATCCCGTGACAAAGTGAAGCAACAGGTAGGTGCCCCACAATACAACCAGACTGTCTTAAAGTAGAAACAAAGTTGGAGCGTTCAAAAGATAGGGGTAGCAGCAACATGGAAGGCGAGCCGATTGTCAGAGCTGGCAGGCTGCAAGCTCCAAGCAGGGCTTCCTGATACTCCTGGTGCATGCAAGCAACCAGCCCTGAACCTCTCTGCTTATAACATTATAACAGGCATCTTAACCAGTATTATATTAGTATCTAAGCTCATAAGAGGAGAACATTCCAAGCAAGCAAGCTTAGTAAGTACAAAGTCACTTGGTAACTAGAGGATTCACTTGGCATTGCTGCAAGAAGCAATTTGAAATATTTTTCCCCACTCTGTCAGACTCAGATCCAGCAAAAAAAAAAAAAAAATCTTGTAATTTGATGGAATTCCTCTCAGCAACTACTAATGCACTGAGAAATCTAAAACCTGGCATTTCCATATATAATTGTTTGTCTAAAGGGAGTCAATTTGTATGGAGTTACAAAAGCACCAGATGCTAGAACAGCATGACTCTAAGTATGTTTCCTTGAAAATAAGTGTTAATTCATCTCAGTTCCAAGCAACCATGTTTATGGCTGGAGTGATAGACAATCTTGTAATGTAATTCCCCCCCCACATTGACATTATTGTCTTAGAAAACATAAACATTTTCTAATCCAACGAAGAAGTATTCTGACTGCAGAAACTGTGATTGTGTTAGACTGTAACAGCTAATTCTTACCATTTTGGTATTGTACTATTTCAAACTGCTAAGGGGGTGATCACATGTTTCTCCATATAAAACAATTCTCTACAGCCTTCTTCCTGATACACATACTTTTGTTTAAAGGGATTTTTTTTCTTGATTGAATAACTTGAGGCCCCATCCATTATTTTGTTGCGGGAGTGCAGATATGCAGTAAAGCGAAGCACGAGCTGTTTAAAGAATAAAGTTTATTAAGAACAGAACAAACATTGTAAGAAAAAGGAGAGAGAAAGAGAAGCCTAACTATCTAACTAGCTAGGAGGAGAATCAGCAACAGGGAGATCTCAGCAGGAGCAGGAAAAACCCCAATTGAGTCAATCAGGTGTCAAGAAAGAGACTGTTTGAAAATAGTAGGAAGTCCCTAATCTCACTATTCTAAGTAGTTGTCCCCTCTGCTTCCCCCTGCAGGATGTTCTTGACATTTTCTTTATCTATGCACAATAGACCTTGCATATTCCAACAGATCCAAAGTGATCCAGGCTCAGGTTTGGTATCTCAGTGTGAATTAGGCTATACCAAAAGCACTAAACCAGTGTAACCTTATGTTATCGCTGCGTCCATGATAACTGATCATGGGTATTCCTCAGCCATCTGGATAAGTGAGATTGGACTGCCTGTGAGGGTTAGACATTCATTTCTCCTTCACCCAAGCTGAATCTTGTTTTAAAGGTATAATATAGCAAAGCCCATACATAATATGAACAGCCACCTGTGCTTCCCAACAGAAAAATAAGAGGCTGATTAAAATTTTAAACCTGAACTGATGTATAATTGGACTAGGCTAATAGGATACTTGCAAACATAAATGCCTAATCACTCCTTTTAACAGTGAACTTGTGCCTATCAGTAGGGCAGTGAAAGGGGGCCACCCACGGACAAGGGAGAGGTTGATGCATACTTAGGAACTGCCCAAGTATACAGGAAAATAGTATTTTTAATTTTAAAAAAGATGACACCCCCCCTCCACAAACTACATAAGCCTGATGAGGATCGAGCATGCTCATTAAGAACATAAGAACATAAGAGATGCCAATGTTGGATCAGGCCAAAGGCCCATCCAGTCCAACACTCTGTATCACACAGTGGCCAGAAATACCAGTGCCATCAGGAGGTCCACCAGTGGGGCCAGGACATTAGAAGCCATCCCACTGTTGACCCCCCCAAGCACCAAGATGACAGAGCATCACTTGCCCCAGAGTCCCTATCTATACCTTGTGGCTAATAGCCACTGATGGACCTCTGCTCCATATGCTTATCTAATTCCCTTTTGAAGCCGTCCATGCTTGTAGCCGCCACCACTTCCTGTGGCAGTGAATTCCAAGTGTTAATCACTCTTTGGGTGAAGAAGTACTTCCTTTTATCCGTTCTAACCCGACCGCTCAGCAATTTCATGGAGTGCCCACGAGTTCTTGTATTGTGAGAAAGGGAGAAAAGTACCTCTTTCTCTACCTGCTCTTTCCCATGCATAATCTTATAAACCTCAATCATGTCACCCCTCAGTCATCGTTTCTCCAAGCTAAAGAGCCCTAAGTGCCTTAACCTTTCCTCATAGGGAAAGTGTTCCAACCCTTTTATCATTCGAGTTGCCCTTTTCTGCACTTTTTCCAAAGCTATAATATCCTTTTTAAGGTGTGGTGACCAGAATTGCACACAGTATTCCAGATGAGGTCGCACCATTGATTTATATAGCGGCATTATGATATTGGCTGATCTGTTTACAATACCCTTCCTAATAATCCCCAGCATAGCATTGGCCTTCTTTATTGCAGTCACACACTGTCTCGACATTTTCAGTGAGTTATCTACTACAACTCCAAGATCTCTCTCTTGATCAGTCTCTGCCAGTTCAGACCCCATCAACGTGTATTTATATTTAGGATTTTTGGCTCCAATGTGCATCACCTTGCACTTGGCCACATTGAACCCCATTTGCCATGTTGACGCCCACTTGCCCATCTTTGACAGATCCCTTTGGAGTGCCTCACAATCCTCACTGGTTTTCACCACCCTGAACAACTTCGTATCATCCGCAAATTTAGCCACTTCACTGCTTACTCCCAACTCCAAATCATTAATGAACAAGTTAAAAAGCAGTGGACCAAGTACTGATCCCTGCGGTACCCCACTGCTTACCCCCCTCCACTGAGAGAACTGCCCATTTATACTCACTCTCTGTTTTCTATTAATTAGCCAGTTTTTGATCCATAAAAGGACTTGTCCTTTTATCCCATGATTTTTGAGCTTACTTAGGAGCCTTTGATGAGGAACTTTATCAAAAGCTTTCTGGAAGTCAAGGTAAACAATATCTATTGGATCCCCCTTGTCCACATGTTTGTTCACCCCCTCAAAGAACATTAACAGGTTAGTGAGACAAGATCTTCCCTTACAGAACCCATGTTGAGTCTGCCTCAATAGGTTTTGTTCATCTATGTGCCTACTAATTCTTTCCTTAATAATGGTTTCCACCAATTTACCCGGTATCGACGTCAGACTGACTGGCCTGTAATTTCCCGGATCTCCTCTGGAACCCTTTTTAAAGATGGGAGTGACATTAGCTACCTTCCAGTCCTCAGGAATGGAGGCTGATTTTAGCCCCACTGCCTCCCTGGCTGGTTTCCTGCTTCTAATGTATTTGAAGATAGTAATGTATTTGAAGAAATGCATGGATTGTTCAAGTTAATTGAATGTCAGTTAAACGGGGGAGGAAGATGGAGGGAGAAGGGGAACTCCTCAAGCCCTTGTCAGCTTACTGTATTGGGGATGGGGGTGGTACTTCTTCCCACACTGTAGCAGTCAGAAGTGAGCATCAAAGGCCAGTTGTGCTGAGGCACCAAAGTGATAATTATCTAGCCCTGGGGCAGTGTCCTGTACTATTGCATTATAAGTAAAGGAGCAGCAAATCTCCCAATTGTTTTTACCCACACACAGAGACAGAGGTACACACATGCATAATTCTTCATAGGCTCTCAGCTTGTTGCATGGTATAAATAACAAAGTGCTACCGCAGAAGCTCTTTACACTGACACATCTTTTAAAAGAACTGCAGCTCACAAATTCTGTAGTGGACAGAGGCAGCTTGAAATATCAGTTGTACTCTCATTCATTTTCTTTCACTTGTAAATTCACAAGGATCTGAACAGTCAGCAAAGTTAGCCCATTGCACCAAAGAAGAAAAAGCCCTGTGTCACTTGAAGAACTAATTCCTTTATGTTATCAAGAGTTTCTGTAAGCAAGGCCTTTCATGGCCATTTGCTGACAGTGCAGCATGCACCTCCTGGCCTATGAAATCTGCTTTGAGAATGAACAAGTCAGCCTTCAGATATTACAGCACTCTTTGTCTTGGTCAGTAGTAAGGGTAATGGCATTTTACAAACAAAAGGGCCACAGTCCCATTTGCCAGTTCCAGCCAACCTTCCTTAGCTCTTGATCTCTTACGCTTTGTGATCTCATGTTTTATCTAGGTTCTTTGCACTACGGCAACTGTCTCTCCTGATATTTTGTATGATTTTTACAGTATAAAAATATCATTGCCACATTGTGCTAGCTTCTGCATATGGGTTTGGGCATGATACTGAGGGGTATATATGCACAGCAGTCTCTCTCCAGTGATACCTCCATTTCTGCCCTGCACCAATTGTATTCAACTTCACTCATGTGTGTGAATGATGGACAGTTTGTCATCCCTACTATTTTGATTCCAACATCCCTATTTCTGTTCTCCTTTTCCTTGGTGTAAACCCACTCTGTGATTCTTTATTTCCATTCCATCAAAGTTCCATCATCCCAAAGGGATCCTTCATGAATATTTTCCCTGCTATTTGTGCATCAGTAAATCAGCAGTACATATTATACATATATGGCACATTTGTGCATCCGTATTTAGGTTACAGAGTAATTCAAGTTCCAGTTGAGAACTGCCAGTTGGGAACTGCAGCTGCTGCACATGTCCATTTGCTATTTCCAATGACTTTCACAATCAGCAGTTTAAAGTTAACTTGCAATATATGGTTTTGGATTACTCCTTTAGGGCACAGTCCACAGGATGTTCTGCTGTGTAAGCCATATTGAAATGAACATGGGCTGTGCAAGTGAGCGTCCTTGTGGGTTGTGCCTTTCATCTTCTGGTATTAAAAAGTAACAAATCTTGCCTAGAAGGCTGTTTATATTGAGTGGATAATCTAGGAATTCTGTCAGGTCAAAGGCTTACAGTTAACTGTGACCCAGCTACACAAAGTCATTGGCCATCTGCCTTGTGTTAAATGGCTCAGAAGATGGAGACAGACCACATTACTGTCACACCAAGCAGCTTATTTAATCATATCAGTTTCCTGATCTCCTTCTCTCTCTCTCTCTCTTTTTTGCTGAAATCTGATTTTTAAAGCTTATTTTACTCACAATTCATAACAAAATCAATGATAAAATCCTGTCATCAGCACACATATAACCACTGTTGGGAAATGGAACAAACTAATATTTATTTTCTAAGTTTTTATCCCTCCCTTCTTCCAAGGAACTCAGGATGGTAAACATCATTCTGTCCTCCCATTTTCACAACAACTTTGTGAGGTAGGTTAGACTGAGAGAGAGAGCAACTGACCCCAAGATTACCCAACAAGCCTCATGGCAGATTGGCAGATTGAACCTGGAGCTACCAAATCCTTTTTTATTATTATTATTTCATTTTATTGGACTTGTAACCTGCCCTCCCTGCAAGCAGGCACAGGGTGGGTTCCAACAATATCAGTACAAAATACCATGCAATTAAAACTACTTTAAAACAACAGTTTAAAACAGCACATAATAACAAAAAATACAATGTAAAATGTAATTAGATGTTTCAGCAATTGAAATGGGATAAGAGTGTGGATTCCCAGATAGCTATTTGAATCCAGGCCCCTGATGGGAGGCCAACCAGAAGGGAGGTATATCCACTGCCTCAACCAAACGCTAAATACTATGCAACACTGACGTGGTCTTCTGCAGGACATCACTTTGTGCTTGGGAGTTGGAATGAGTCAGAACAGAACTACTTATAACCCTGGAAATATGGGTCCTCAAAGGCACATTTGGCATGGTAAAATGAAATTAGAAATAGAGGTGGGCATTTATATATGTGAATCCATGAAGAGAGGGATTCTTAACCATGTTAGGATATACAAGATCTACTGTGTACACATGAAGCAAGAAGGATAACAAGAATATCCTACAGGGTGTAGGACAAGGCACTACTGAAAAAGCCCTGTCTCTTGTTGCCACCTGCCTCACCTCTGAAGTTGGGGGCACAGAGAGCAGGCCTTCAGAAGAGGATATTAGCTGGTGAGCTGGACAATACAGGTGGAACTGGTGCTGGTGGAACATACTGTCAAGTCACAGCCTACTTATGGTTCCTCACCTTTGGAATGTATTTCCTTGTGAGCCTCACCTGGTGCCTACCTCACTTTCTTTTAGGTGCTAAGCTAAAAATGTTCCTTCTTGCTCAGACTTTTGTCTAAGGGGTTGTATATTTTAAAACGTTTTGTGGTCGGCTTCTGGCCCATTTTATTGATACCACTTTGGACTGCTCAGTGTGTATTTTATGCTGTGATGCCCTGGGTTGTTTTTTAGTGGCTTGCTTTAATAGTGTCCTCTTGTTTTAATTACTTTGTTTTTTTGTCTTAGTTGTAAGTCACCTCAAGCAGGTCTCTTCAAAGGATACATGTACATTTCCTAAATAAATAAATACAGCCAGAACGTGCACTTTGTATTTCTACAGGGTCAATGAAAATTATACATGAAGATAGCATAAGCAATCCCCCCCTCAATTTGCACATCCCTGAGTTATGAAAAAAGAAACTGTGGTTGAGATTCAGAAGCAGCAAATAAGGAGATGGCCAAAGATATATGAGCTATAAGCAAAGCAAGCAAAGCTTATGCCAGAATGAAAATAAGGTAACCTGCAGCACAGGCATAAAAAGTCTCAATCTCTTTTAAGTGTGAGTACCCCATTATGCTAGCCAGGGGTCATTTCGTAGAAAAGAGGTGCAGGAGCTCATACTCTCGCCGCAGCCGTGCTGTCATGGGTGTGGCCTAATATGCTAATGAGTTTCTGCTGGGCTTTCTCTACAAAAAAAGCCCTGGTGAGTACCCCATTATGCTAGCCAAATAGTTCTTCAGTTTTTGAACAGTGCTGTAAACAAGAGTTTTCACTCCCGCATCCATTGAGAGAATCTGGACCAAGCAATTTCAAAAGGCTTTGTGTATGCAAACCATTTAACAGCAGAGTTCTCCAATTTAAAGATGTCCCCCAAGTTTCAAGTGAATTGGAGCTTGTACCTGAATAAAACCTGGTCTTAAAGGTGTCACTGGACTGTTTTGGACCAGGGGGCCGGGGGGTGGGGAGGGCTCTGCAGCTTACCTGACTGCTTCTTGCTCTGACTGAGGGCTGCTGGGAGAAGGGGGCGGGGCTTGTTGCATGTGCCCGCCCCCTGGGCTCTTTACTGCCGGAGCTCCGCTCCTGTGCGCTCCTGCAGGAAATGACCCCTGATGCTAGCCAAATAGTTCTTCAGTTTTGGAACAGTGCTGTAAACAAGAGGTTTCACTCCCGCATCCAGTGAGAGAATCTGGACCAAGCAATTTCAGAAGGCTTTGTGTATGCAAACCATTTAACAGCAGAGTTCTCCAGGATTTATCTATTTAAGGATGCTTATCAACCTATACATCTTATAATACAAATTAATAAGGGGTGAGTCTGGTTCTTTGAAGTATAACCAGCAAACTAGACCAAAAACCTGTATAGACTTTTATCTTTTATTAAGAAAAGGGGTTTTTTATTATCATGCAAGACAGCAGGAAACACAGGCATATAGAAATTAACCCTATGATTACTACAAAAATAAGTGCTAAAATTATCAAAATTCCTAGCAAGTAATCATAGAAACCAGGTTTCAAGTCTTTGTCTCACTGCTTTTAGGGATTATTAAAAACCCCAAGTCACAAACACCCAGAAATATCAACTAATCTTCTTTTTAGACTTCCATCAAGAGAAGTCTGATTTGCTTATCACGGTAGCACAGATTTATAGAAAAGTATCAATCTTATATTTTTTCTAAATCTGTTCTATCACAATCATGTGATTATTATGTAGATAAGTGATTAGTTCTTAACTAAGTATGAGAGAATCAACACAAGTGCAAATGAGCCAACCAGCAAGTACATATGAGTTATATTTGATATAGCAAGATAAGATAAGAAGGCCAATATCAACTCTTAACCTCTATTAAAAAGCAATTAATCTAACTTTTCTGTAACTGTTTCAATTAACTGTCAAATATTAAAGTAACTTTAAGCAAAGAGAGTTCACTGACAGTTGAAGAGTGCTGGAACTCTCAGTTAACACGCAAAATCAGCAGGA
>NW_015162001.1:380712-389495 GCF_001447785.1 Gekko japonicus | reverse complement strand
CAGGAAAAGGTAAGAGAAGTAATAGCCACTGCTACAGTGCCATCCTGCATCAAAACTCCCAGCAGTAAGTTTGCTCCTGCATACCTACAGCTGGCACACCAAAATAAGCTGGGAGATTCTGATCATCAGCTCAATTGCTCAGTGCTGGTCAGCATGCAGGTTTGGGTACTGACACCTAGCACTGACAGAATTCTGTCCCTTGCAATCTTGGGACAAGTCAGGCTGCACTCTCTGGCTTGTGTGAAGGTTGGGCATGTGGCATAGTTCAACCAGAGTGGCCTCTACTCCAGCCTTCTGCAGACAGACTGAACCTGTGGCCTTCTAAATGCTGTTATTTCAGGTAAGACACTAGGGAAGCAGGACAAAAATAAATAACTTTTAACCACTATAAGGGACAGGAGAAATAAGGAGGGACAGTAATGAGGCTTAAATTTATAGATAACCCATAGCTGTTGCTGGGCACATTAAGTTATAATGTTTCAGATTTTAACCTCTGGGCATGCAGAATAGTTAATGGCCAAGCTTTTATTCTTGTGCTAAAGACTAGACTTCCCTCATGCTCATGATTCTCACAGTGTAAATGTCAGCTCCTCCCATAAATTTCAAATCTTTAACCAGTTTTCCCCAGAAACTATACCCTCAGACAGCTTCCTTCTCTTACCAAAGCATTCACTGTGCTAGCCTGCTTTCCCACAGAAGTCAGAGACTTATATAGTCTCCTGAGATGGGTTCTCTCCAACTGAACAGTCTTGGAGATGCAAATGCTATCTGAACTGAGCTGACAATACAGATTTTTCTCTCCCCCCCTTCCTTGTGGCTTCCTTTGCCTCAGTTGTTAGCTGCTTCACACACACCCCAAACAGACATACAAACAGGTGACTGACAAAAAGGGCAGGATCTCTGCTCATCCTTCACAGTTAATTTTCCCTATCCATGGATACTTCAAGGTGCTTGCTGCTTTAGCAAAGCTCAGTCTTCAAATCTGGGCTAATCCTTAAAACAAACAAACCAAAATTTTAGTTGGGGCCTAAACAGTTTCCAATCAGACTAGTCTGTTCATAATTTACCTCTGCTAACACAGAGCAAAACTAAATAGCCAATAGTGGGCAATCCCCTGCTGCTGTGAAAGGGAGGTCCATCTAGTCCAGCATCCTGTCTCACACAGTGGCCAACCAGTTCTTCTGGACAGCCAACAATAGGGCATAGAGACTGAGGCATCTGTCAGATGTTGCCTCCTGGCTCTGGGATTCAGAGGCTTAGTGCCTCTGAATGTGGAAGTCCCCCCCCCCCCAAGCACCATGGTTAGTAGCCACTGATAGACTCCCATCAATCTGTTTAAAGTTTTCTATTCCTGTGGCTATCACTACATCCTCTGTCAGCAAATTCCACATTGGGGGGGGGGGTTTGGTATTTTTTATATGTGCATGTGTGTGAGTGTGTGTCACCTAGAAGTCATGGTGACCTCTGGTGACTGACTCCTACTGGGGGCCTGGAGGATATTCAGAGAGGTGGCTGAATAAAGCCTGCCCCCGCCTCCCAGCCCTTTTATTCCAAGGAGGTCTCCCATCCAAGTACTTGCCAGAGTCAACCCTGCTTAGCTTCCGAGATCTGACAAGATCAGGCTTGCCATGGCTATCCAGGTCAGGGCTGCAAAATTCCACATTTTGATCACTCTCTGTGTAAAGAAGAATTCCCTTTTGTCCATCCTGAATCTACTGCCCATCAGCTTCATTGGATGCCCTCGAGTTCTAGTATTTTGGGAGAAAATTTTCTTTTTTTGTCATTTCTTTCCACCCAGTGCATAATTTTATAAATTTCTAGCATGCCCCCCCTTAGTCGTCTCTTTTTTTAACTGAAAAGTCCCAGACTCTTTCAGCCTTTCCTCAGAGGGAAATTGTTCCAATCCCCTAATCATCTTGGTTTCTCGCTGTTGTGTTTTTTTTTCCAGCTCTGCAATGTCCTTTTTGAGATATGGTGACCAGAACTTGTGTTTTATGTTCAGACCCTTTCCTAATAATTAATAATACAGAGTTTACCTTTTCACTGCTGCAGCTCACTGGGTTGACACTTCCATTGAACTATCCTCTATGACCCCAAGCTCTTTTCCCCTCTCAGTCTCAGCAAGTTCAGACCCCATTAGACTATACTTGAAATTGGGATTTATTCTCCCAATATGCATCACCTTACACTTACCAACACTGAACTTCATTTGACACATTGCCACCCATTCACCCAGTTTGTGGAGGTCCTCTTGGAGTTCTTCACAGCCAGCCTTGGTTTTCACCATCCTGAATATTTTGGTGTTATTTGCAAACCTGGCCACTACACTCCTCAATCCCAGTTCCAGATCACTGATGAATAAATTAAATAATACCAGCTCCAATACTGATCCTTGTGGGACCCCACTGCTTACTTACTTCTATTGTGAGAACTGTCCATTGATTCTTACTCTTTGCTTCCTGTCATTTAACCAATTTTTAATCCATAAGAGAACCCCTCCTCTTATCCCATGACTGCTAAGCTTCTTTCCTTCATTTTCATTATATATATATTTATCATTTTTGCCATTGACTTTGGTTTTATAAATTTGATTGAGTGGTGTATACATGTTATATATTTTTATATACAATGTATATAGTTTTGTATGTATAAAATTCATTATTTTATAGTATAATGTGATAATATGCTATATAATGCTGGTCAGACATTTGATCTTCATCGCTCTTCACATGTCTGTTGCCTATTATTTTAGGTTTTTTATTTAGCTATTTTTCTTGAAAGCAGCTTCGTGTGCGCACAATTGCATGCGCATGCACACACATACACACATGCAACATCCCTTCATGTCATGAAAACCTGATTGGGTTGCATTCCACCTTGTCCTGGTTAACCTAAGTTCTAATTACATTCAATTAGGTTTCTCTGATTTGAAGAGCTTTTATCTAAAATACTTAACCTGTGACTAATATTCAGTGAGTGAAGCTTTCCACTGGAATACTAATAGATTATCTATGGCCCCGGTCACACGGCAAAGTTGCCACAGGAGAGGCATGGATGGTGGGTGGATTATCCGGGTGCGATCACACCCCAACATCTGGGAAGTGGAGCGCACCCGTGGCTTACCGCCGACAATGTGAGTTAAAAAACTAGTACCTCCAAGGTACTAGTAAACATTTGCCATGGGCTGCCTCCAGACTTCCGTGGTGTGATCGCGCTGGCGCACGGCATTCCCCTCCGGTCCCTCATTCCCCCGCCGGCGCGGAGGAAAGGACCCGTTGTGTGCCCCCGGCGCGTCTGATCGCATAATTGCGGATCAAACTGCGCCGGGACAATTAGCCATACCTCCCCCCGTGATATCTGGCCCGTGTGACCGGGGCCTATAAAAGGAGGGAGGGACACAAAAAGTACAAAAAAGAATATTTAGAAATGGAAACAAGTGGAAATGGTTAGTAGTCCCTGCTCCATTTATGCAAACTAGCGACTATCACTGAGTCCATTTATTGTCATTAATTGACTAATTTATTCTCCCCTTCTCCAAAATTACAATGGCATATTCCAGAGGATTAACTTTGTTTGACACCAGAGGTTCACAAAGTAATTAAATGGTTAGAGTGCTAGGCAGGGGAGACCTGTTCAAGTCCTCGGTTGTCGTCATCGTCATCATCATCATCATCATCATCATCATCATCATCATCATCATCATCATCATCATCATCATCTTTTCAGTGATTTTAAATTTACAATGAGTTTTCAGAGTCAAGGGGGAAATCTGAGGTTGTGTTAAATAAGGAAAAAACCACCTGAATAATTAGGAGCTCTTGCATTGTGCCTCAGCACAATTGAATTTGTCAACAGTAATTCTAGCAATATATCGGTATTACAATGACTATTCTGCCTTCATTTTGTGACCAGTCCACTACCCATTTCATTTTGGAAAGGTCTAGCACACCCTTGGCGGAGCCTCAATTGAAGGATGCCCGTAGAAGACAAACAAGATAGGACTGACTAGAGAACAGGCAGGAACAGACCATGTTTCCATGAGTGAATTTTATTTATGGCATATAGTGGCTAGTGAGCTCAGCCATGGAAAGGAGAAACCATGAGACAAAAGGGCTAGCCTGGTTCAGACCTATATTTTCCTTCATTTCAGGAACAAAAGGACATGGGATCAGTGGTAAGGCTTCTCCTCACTTCCATTCAGATATGCCATTCAAACAGAGGCAATTTCCCTCATGCCTCTCTCCTATTGAAGTTGCTCCTTATTCTGTCCCTTAATGGTTCATATTTATCACATACTTTAAAAGGCCAGTCTCTCACATCTGAGTTCTTGACAGGGTGCTAACTTTGAGAGAAATGGGATTTCTCAAGTGTAAATGTGATGAAGTGTTTCGCTTTGTTATAACACCTTGAATGTGATGTGCATATTTTCTGGACTCCTCCACATCAAAGAACAGCTTGTGGCACTGTTGTGCTTATTGAGGTTTTCAGTAGCACAACTAAATGACAGTGGGCTGCAGCTCCTCAACTGTTAATCAAAGCATCCTGCTCCATACCTAGAGCAATACTACTAGTAACTAGAATTGTATTCATCTTTTTTTTAGTTTACTTTCAAGTAGTCATAGTTGGGCAGATGCACTGTGTAGTACACAATATATTTGGGTGGATGTGCTGTGAAGATGTTTATTAAAATACTAGGAATAAGGCCCATTGTGGAAAGAAATACAACAAGATCTAGAAGGAAGCTCCAGGTGAGTGTCCCAGCTGTGCCTGGTGGGGTGGCAGAGGGAAGGGGAAAATAGAGGGAGGCAAGCTGTGTTTATTTCTTTCTGGTTAGCTATAAGGCAGGGATGTCTCAAGACATTTTGCTGCCCCATGGGTAGTATGGGAGGACAGCCTCATGGTAACAGGTATGGTTCCCTCCACCTCTAACTTATGTTGATTTGGGGTTATGCAGTGGCAGCTAAGGTAGAAAACCACCTCCTCCTATGCCATATCTTCTGGGTTCCATGGGTCTGGAAAGCAGTTCCATAGCCAGTTACGGGGTTGCCAACTCTGGGTTGGGAAATCTGTAGATTTGAGAGGTAGAGCCTGGGGAGGGAAGGGGTGGGGAGGGACCTCAGCAGAGTATAATGCCAGAGTCCATTGGCCAAAGCAGCCATTGTCTCCAGGAGAACTGATCTTGGTCATCTGGACATCAGTTGTAATAGCTGGAGATCTTCAGGTGCTGCCTGGAGGTTGGCTTATGTTAATTTGGGGCTATGCAGTGGCAGCTGAGGTAGAAAAGCACCTCCTCCTATGCCATGTCTTCTGGGTTCCAAAGGTCTGGAAAGTGATTCCATAGCCAGTTACACAGTTGCCAACTCTGGGTTGCGAAATACCTTTATATTTGAGGGGTAGAGCCTGGGGAAGGCAGGATTTGGGGTGGGGAGGGACCTCAACTGTGTATAATGTGCTCAATAGCAGCAGACACCTTATTTTTCTTGGATTCTCCTGATTTCTCAAGCATTTCTTTCTTCCAATCAGATCCTTGCAAGGGATCAGGAGGTGAGTGGTCTCATCCCATTACCTTTGGTGACAAGCCCCAGAGAAGGACATTTCCAGGAGAATACTGTGAGTGCTTGGCAGCTCCAAATTTGTATGAACAACTTCCCACTGGAGGATACAATGTTCAGAGTTAGAACTGTTGACCCCCCCCCCCCCGGCTAAGCTCCTTTTCATGAACTGGGAAGCCAGGCTACTGTGTATACTGCTTCTGATCTGGTCATTTCCTCCGTGGCCCTAGCCCAGATCCCTTGTGGTAATATATGTGATTGAGAGACATGCTCTTACTTCTTATAGGGGTATACCAGGACCAGCTCTGTAGCAGTGCATACTGTCTCTTATCCAACTAGGGTTGCCAGCCCCCAGGTCTGGGTGGGGGTTCCCCCACTTTTGGGGACTCCAATCCACCTCCAACCAGCTGGCCAGCGGGGGAAGCTGCACTCCCAAGCCCCACCCCCAAACACAACCACCTGCCTGGCCACCCCTCTTCCTCCTCTACTGCCTGATTTAAAGGGTTTTAGCTGATCGGCAGGGACCACAAGGCCCGCGGATCAGCTGGAGGGCCCTTTAAATCTAGGAGGAGGGAGGGAGAGGAGTGGTCACGGGCCACATACTCAGCTAAAAAAAAAAACTCTTTAAGGATCTTTTTGTGTGCTGAATGTGCGACCTTTGACTTGCCCCTCTTCCTCCCTCCTGCTAAAGGGCTCTCCAGCTGATCTATGGGCCACGTGGTCCTCGCCGATCAACTGAAGCCCTTTAAACTGGGAAGGAGAGGAGGAAGAGTGGTGGCTGGGTGGGTGGTCACACTTGAGGGTGTGGCATGGGGGCGGGGCTTGGGGTGTCCCTGTCCACCCACGGAATGCCCACCAAATCCCCCTGCTGGAGCCAGGAGGGGACCTGGCAACACTGACTTTTTTTTTTTAATAAAGATTTTATTGGCTCCCCTAAAAAGGGGAGGTATTTCGCTTAAAAGAAAAAATGGGAAGGGTAGACAGTGGGAGAAAGAGAAAGCTGAGTGATATATAAACTGGTAAATTAAACTGTTAGTAATGTCCAATTAATCTTCTTGGGCTTCTTCTGTGTGTTGTCAAACTTCTTTTCTTAGTCCTGTCACATGTAGTTCTCTGTTAGTATGTTAGTAATGTTCCTTTGAATTTCTGTTAATAAAAAAAATCTCTTCTGTGCACATTCAGAACCGCTTCTTTGCGTGCTGGGAACTTTTACTATCGCTGACGTGGAGGAGCTTCCTCTGTTGTCTTCTCCTTCCGGCTTGTTAGATCCTCCTTCGGGTTGCTGTTAACACTCTCAGTTCATGCACTATAAATCCTCTTCCTTTCATGCCATTACTGGAAGTCCCCAGCTTTGAGAATGGTATTAATTTCATTTTCGCTTAAGCCCACCTGACTTTTTAATTCTTCAGCAAGCATTTACCATATCAAAGAACATCTGAGGAAAAGACTGTGTTTTAACTTATTTCAAGAACAGCAAGAATCTGCACTGGGGGGGGGGTTACTTTTATGATGTTGCTGTTCCATGTGCCTAGATGCATCATATGGAACAGCAAAATTGGCAAAATAACCCCCCCAGGTGTGATTTTCATGCAGAAAACAGGTGGGGGGGAGGCAGGAGGCTTCCTTCCCCCACAATGCAATCCCAAGCTCATTTGGGTTCTCCTTTCTTTTTAATAAGCTGTTGCCTGCAGCTGTGGAGTTTCCTAGACCCAGCTCTTTAAAAATGTATTAGTTAGTTTGTCTCTTAAACAACTTTGGACCAGTGTACCAGATGGAACACCTCCACCTATATATGCCTGTACTCTTAGACCTTCGAAGCTCCTCTGCCAAAGCTCCACACCACTTTTACCTGCATGTTAGATTTATCTCATTTTTCATACCCAAATTGTGGAATGCTCTCTTGCAGGAGGCCTATCTGACCGTTTCATTTCATACTTTTCATAAATCAGTTATGACATTTTTATTTCAGAAGTCTTTGGTGAGGTGGCCCTTCTGTGGTTTGATGCTGCTATTTTATGGTTTTCAGCACTGTGCTTTTTATTATTATTTGATGCTGGTGAGTTGATATTTATGATTTAGCAGTTATATTGTGCTACTGTGATTTTGTTTCCATCTTGTGATTTTATTGGGATGTGTAATTTTTTGATCTTGTAAGATACCTCAAGTATTATTTATTTAATAGAAAAGCAGGATATCAATTTCCTAAATTTTAAAGCAACTGAATAAATGTGGTTTGAATGAAGGAATTATTGTGATGTAGATTAATAGTGGAACTGCTTTTGAGCGGTGTTAAAAACAAAGAAACATAGAACATTTTAAAATCTCAGTCACAAAGACTGCATTGAATTTATGTTATACTAGAAATAAGGCCTGTTGTGGAAATAAACACAACAAAATCTAGAAAGAGGCACTCAGCGTCAATGTGCTGTGGTGACCTCAGCAGGGTATAATGACACAGAGTCCACCATTTTCTCCAGATGAACTGATCTCTGCTACCTGAAGAGCAGTTGTAATTTTCAGTGGTCTCCAGCCCTCACCTGGAGATTGGCAACAATTGTTACCCAGAAAGAAATGGCTGGTTTGGAGGGTGGGGTTTATGGCATTGTACCTTTCTGAGGTCCCACCCCTCCTCAAACCTCACCCTCTCCAGGCTCCACCCCTCAGATCTCCATGAATTTCCCAACCTGGAGTTGGTAACCCTATCTCCTTCCCAGCCAATCATCAACCTACTTCCCCGTCTCTCTTCAGCTTTCCATTTTCCCCCATGCACACCTGCAGCCTCTTCCGTACCTTGAAGCCCTGACTGTCAAAGAGTCTACCATTTTTTCCAGGGGAACTGATCTCTGCCATCTGGAGAGCAGTTATAATTCTGAGTGATCGCCAGCCTTCACCTGGAGATAGTCTTTCTCTGCAATGGGGACCAAAGCAGCTTACATCATTCTCCTCTCCCCCTTGTGACTTGCACAACAACCCTGTGAGGTAGGTTAGGCTGAAAGTCTGTGACTGGTCCAAAATCACCCACAGCTTCTACAGCAAGAACCTGGATCTAGCAGACCCTGCTCTGAAGCACTGACTGCTATGCCTAGGACAGCCAACCTCCAGGTGGAGCCTGAAGATCACCAGGTATCACAACTGAACTCCAGACAACAGATCTCCCCCCCCCCAGAGAAAATAACTGCTTTGGAGGGTGGGCTGTATGGCATTCTGTTCAGCTGAGGCCTCTCCCCTCCC
>NW_015162001.1:380411-380629 GCF_001447785.1 Gekko japonicus | reverse complement strand
AGCTCCTCACAAAGGCCTGCAAAGGGTTTCCTTCCTTTGTCTGAACCAAGCTTGGTTGCCTACTGTGGCGAAACGAGCTCCAGTTTACAATTCAGCTTTTTGCCTTCCACCCTCGTCCTGTGGGCGTATCTCACTCCTTAAGTTCCCTGCCACCACTCACTGAATTGTCACTGCCTTTTTAGAGGGACAGTGAGACCCCTCTGGCCAAATCTCCCTAT
>NW_015162001.1:372599-379062 GCF_001447785.1 Gekko japonicus | reverse complement strand
GAGCTGTCGTCTGTGGACTGTGTTTCTGCCTGGAAGACGTCCTCTTCCTTCTCCGAAGACATGCACGCTGTAGCTCACCAATTTGGACCTGGCAAACCTCCTCAGCTCAGTGCAGCCTTCACCAACTGTACTCCAGCTCAGTAGCGCACCTCTGGGCCCATAACCCTGACGGCATGCGCAGAGCGTCTGAATAATAATGAATTCAGGATGCTGTATATGAGCTATATACAGTGGCTTTTATTTACAGTTATATACACAGTCCATTCCACCATGCGGTATCCCAGGTTCACAGAACTGACCGACAAGGTGCTTCGCAGTACACTCTCCACAGGTGTGGAACACTTGCTTCAGGACTACATTCCATATATACAGTACTTGCACCAATCAGAGTCATTTTGCCAACTCATGGTGACATAGTTAATTGAGCTGATGCAACCTAGTGCAACTTGCATCTGGTGACCCTGTCACATGACAGTCTTGCCTGTCACCCAGATCAGTTTAATCTGACATGTGTGCATCATTGGCTGTCATCTTGCATATATATAATACAATATGCTGACAAGTACCCCTGAGTGGTGGCTGACGGGCCAATAGTTGAGGGAGTGCATGGAATGTTGCCACTCCAAAACAGAATTATTACATAGAGATTCTATTTATCAGGCTCCTTAAAACCTTCCATTCTATTATAAAGTCATCTGTCTCATTCAGTCTTTTCCTTATTGACTGAGGAAACTTGCTTGTGTGGCCTTCTGCTAGGGGCATGAGAACAGCAACAGGAAGGGAGGAAAATTCAGAACCCCTCCTCCCAAAATCTCCCCTTTCTGGAATCTGTATACTTTCAGCAGTCATTTTTACCTCCTTATTTTCTACTCTTAAACTTTCAGCTTCTTTCGTCATTGCAGGCCTCCTGAAGCAGGCTCAGACAGATTATTTTGAGGATCCCCCCCCCTTTTAGTTAATGCACAAAATTGCATGTGAAACTCCCTCGAGTATGCTGAAACCTGTATTTTTGGTGGCTGTCCCCAATTTCAGAGTCATAGCTAGGAATTTCATGGCTACCTTCATAGTCCTAGCTAGGAACAGCCATTCTGCTATGACAAGATATTTTGGTTGAGTAATTTCATTGGGCAAAACTGGGAATAGTAGGCAAGCATTGTAAGTGCAAAAGGGGGCTTTTGTTCTGTCTGAAATGTCCCTTCAAATGGTTCCTTTGTAAAACATTGCCTTTTCTGGGGTATGTTGGTTCATGCCCCCCAGTTAGGCACTGCTTTGGTGCCATTTTCCTCTCTCTCCCTCTCTCATGCCCTCAGTCTGAATTATCATTCGTTGAACTCAGTGCTGTCATCATCCAGCCACATGGAATTGGCTACGTGATATCACTGTTGGTAGGATGGAGCCATTTTGGGGGGGAAATAGAAGTGGCAAAGAAGCAGGTGCTATTTTGGGCTTGGAAGAGGCTCATTAGAGAGTTACCATCATGTCTGGAATGCAAGAATGGAGTGTGGCAATGTGAATACTTCCACCTCTTTAATAGCAATCAAATGGCTTGGGACTTTGCAGAAGAGAAGAATAAATTCACCAAAGGGCCCCCCCCCCCGTTCAGCTCCATGCTGTCTGGAGCAGGGTCATACACTTGTTTTGTGCAGCTTCTGTGATGCAATGAGTCCTAAAGAACCCTGTGAGCCTCGACAATTAGACTGCAGCCACCTTCTCTATACTATGTTCTGTGATCACTACTTATTGTGCAGTAAAATCTACTTTTAAATTGATGTTTTCTGGCTCCCCCCGCAGACACAGATGGCATTCTGCGGGGAGCTGTGTTTGCCTCCAATGAAAGGAGGCAACAGTCTGGCTGCGTTTGCAGCTGGGTCTCTCGGGAGTGGGGCCAGCGCCGTTTTAGTGGCTGACCCTGTCTTCAGTTAGGCAGTTATCGCCTTGTGCTTGGTAGCTGTAGCAGCTCCAAGCACGTCGGGGAGTTTCCCGCGGCCTACCTCTTAGGAGGAGGCAGCAACTGGGGTCTGGCTGATGGCGACCCCGGAACAGGCGGCAACGAGTTTAAGTTTTAAAAAAATCACTCAAGCGGCGGCACCCGCAACAGGCAAACAGAGCAGCAGGGAGTCCGTCGGGCCGTCGAGGAGTGTCGTGACAGCGTCGGTGGCCTGATCTGGGTGGAGACGCACTGCCGCACTGGTGGCTTGTGTTGGGTTGCATCTGCGGCCGAAGTGTATGAGTCACGCCAGCAGTGTGAGCTAAAGTGCCACACCAGTGGCATGTTCTAAAGGACTGAGCTAGCAGCCTGGTCTTGGGGCTGCGTCGGCAGCCTGCTTTGGGGGGTGTTGCAGCCTGATATGGCAGGCGGCTTGCTCCCACATCTGCGGCCTGTGCGAGGAGCCATGCGGGTTAGGGTTAATTATTTATTTAGAGTTTTTAGATCCGTGAGGGGGATTAGCCAACCGAGGGGTGGCAGTAGAGTAAGCCTGCCTAACCCCCCTCATTCCTATTATTTGCTGGCAGCTAAGTACCCAGCAACAGTTAGAACCGGATATGGAACCCCCGAGCATAGGCTTACCAGGGTTTGCTTTGGTGGGCGGCCATTTTAGTGCAGCGCTTGAGCGGCCAATTTATGTGAGGCCTGAAGAAAACCGCCCCTGCAGGCTGGCATTGGTGCTGGGGCCTCTTTTGGTTGTAAGGGCCCACTTATTTAATTTCTCCCTGTGTTATTTAATTTCTGCCTGCATTGAATGGGTCATTGAGTAGGAGTAGGAGACCAATTTAGAGACATATTTTGGCGGCCATTTTAGGTTGGTAATAAGGGCGGCCATTTTATACATAACTCCTTGGTCAGCCATTTTAAGTAGAGATTTCCCTCTCCCTCTTTATATAAGGGGATTCCTCTGCACCCAAGCCCCCACCCATTTGATAGCATAGGAAAGTTCCACTGAATCTTGATGACCTTAGGATTTTGAGTGGGTGAAGTGGGAAGGTGCATGTCATTACAAGCTGCACACAGTGAGGAGGAATTGGGCTACAGATCCTGTGCATGGCAGAACTTGGATGGAATTTTCTGACAGGGAAGGGAGTATCTACTGCTAAATTCTTGTTTTCTAAAGACCAGGGTGGTGTAGTCATTCCGTGTGCGGTCTCTAATCTGGGAGAACCATGTCTGGTTCCACACTTCTCCACTTGCTGGATGGCCTTGGGCAAGCCACAGTTCTGTCAGAGCTGTTCTCTCAAGGACAGTTCTTGGGTGGCCATTTTCTTTTAGGCATGCTGGGGGCCATTTTGTATAGCTTTTTGGTGGCCATTTTAAAGTTAAATTTGGTGGTCATGTGAAGCTGTACTTTTGGCAGTCATTTCTAGGAGTACTTTAGGCTGCAATTTTAAATTTTAAAGTAAGGAATTAAACCACTGACAAAATAAATACAAAATGAAATCCTCACTCCTACACTTATAGCCGCTGGATGGCCTGGGGCAGGCCTTGGTTCTATCAGAGCTGTTCTCTCAAGGACAGTTTTGGAAAGAGCTCTCTTGGCCCCGCCTGCCTCGCGAGGTGTCTGCTGGGGGAGGGGAGGGGGAAGGTGTTTGTAAGCTGCTCTGAGACTCCAAGTGAACGGCGGGGTATAAATCCAATCATCTCCTTCCTTCCTCCATCTATTGTGGCTGGCATGGGTTTTTATGCTAGGATTTAGAAGAGAGCTAATCTCTGTACTAACTGCCGAGGGCATTTTGGAGGGGATGTGTCTCAGTTAGAGACCATCTGCTTGGGGTGCAGAAGGTCGCGGGTTAGATCCCCAGCATCTTTAGTTATGGATTTGGTGGTAGGTGATATGAAAGACCTCTGCCTAAGACCTGGAGAGCATTTGCCAGTCTGAGCAGGCAATACTCATTTTAGCAAGATTGAAAGCATGCAGTGCTATTCCAATTGAACTTCTAAGGGTTTCCTCCCATGCAGGAATCCATGTCAGGAACATGTGAACGTACTCTGAGTTGGCAAATTAGCTTAGTCTTTTTCATGTGCTAGGATTAATATATATCCATTGTGATACATCATTAGAACCTTCTGTTTTCTGTTTTAGCATGGATACAGTGTGACTTCCAACCTGATGCTGTGATCTGGGAATCTGAAAGCCGGCACGTCGTTACATGTTATTGGTTTGGTCCCAATGAGCATATTATACAGGTTTAATAGCACATTTGTCTTTAAAGGGAGGTTCAGTGAGTAGCCAGGGCCTGGAAGAGTGGTGTTGGTTACAAGCTGTGGATGGTGCCGGCTGGGATGCAGCAACATATCCAAAGCAACAGGAAATCAGACAGGTGGCTTCCAGGGATGTTCTGGTGGGGGCGAGGGTTAAGCAAGACCCATCAGAGGACTGGCAGGGATTTGGAGGCCAGGGGGCGGGACGGCTGTTCTGCTCACTCACTTGGCTGGAAACTACTTCCAGGCAAGGCTGCCCAGCCTTACTCATGTATATATGTGAACATACAGCCCGCATGTATGTGCATTCAACTGTTTGTAAGAAGGAGCCAATGCACAATTACTGTGAGCTTGTCCTTAGTCTTTAGGATAGGAACTGGTGTCTGTAAGATATGATAGGTACTAGACACTCCAGAGGATAAGGTGTTTTTATTAAAACATATATATATATTAAAAGCAATGAATGCCCCCCTTTTTGAGTCTGCTTGCAAATGGTTGAGAGTTCTTTAAGGAGTGCCAAGGCACTGAGAAAATGATCCACATTTCCTATAGGTATTGTTTCCACAGTTTGACAATCCAGTGGATCTGAACTGGATCAGAGACATTGTATTCTGATATAGACTTTAGCCAGTGACAATTCTAGGCATTAATTTTCTATCTTTCAGGGTGCAGGGTTACCAAAAGATCCAAAGAGAAAAGGCTTGTCTGTTTAATAGAGACTTAATGCGTGGAAATGCGCAGCTGTAGTTTTTCATGGCATGGAGGTAAATAACATCACTGGTTAGCTGGTGACACTACCCAGGAATATCAGTAATTTACTTCACTTGATCAGTGCAGTGCCCTGCAAATCATAATGACTGTGTACAGGCAAACATTGCTGTGAAAATGTAGTGGAATTTCTAAAGCATTCTATGAATGTCTTGGGAAAGGGGCTCTAGAGGACCAAAGGCAACCCACTTTTCCAGCAGTGATTAAAAGGGTCACAGGCAACATGGGCTGGTTCACTTCAAGTGTGCTTCATGCACTTTAGGCATGCGGATGGGATTCCACTGTCCGGGCACTAGTTTTGGGGCCGTTACGGCCTGGGCTTTGGGATTGTTTGGGCCTTTCTGGAGTACAGTTTGGACCCACTCCTTCAGACTTGGGATGGTATCCACAGCAGCAGCATTACTGCAATCAGCTGCTTACAAGAGTTCTGTGCGCCCCCTTGCTATATGGTGAGATCGTTCCATTGTTCCATATGGTTCATTGTTTTTTTCTTCTTAGGTGCTTTGTTCTGGCAGGAGGAGACGGATTCTCATCTGTGGACACAGCTTAATCTTTGGGGTGGCTCATCAGGCCAATCGAGCGGCCATTGGCTCTCAGCTTGACCTCAGCCAATGGGCCACTGTTGAGTGGAGGGGGCGCCGGGGCCTACACTGGACAGGCCTCCTCCACCTTCTGTTTGGTAAGGGCACTGGCTCTACACCCGATGTGCTGGTTCTCCACCTGGGTGGCAATGACTTCGGTTTCTTGAAAGGGAAGGCCCTAGTTTTGCAGGCCTGGGACAATTTCATCTTTATTCAGTGCCAGTGGCCAAATACAATTATTGTTTGTTCCACCATGATCTTGCGTTGGGAATGGCGGGGCACTGTTGATCCCAAGGGCTTAGGCACATTTTGAGGGTTGAGTTAGGCCACTATGTGCCTCACCCCCAAATTCGGGCTGATTGCACAGACCTGTACAGAAAAATGGGAACAACATTTTTTCTGCAGTATTTGAGGCAAGGGTTATGGCAGTATTAGGTAGTTAGTGGGCTCAGGGGTCTAAGCAGAGGCTTGACCCTTGCAGTGGCTGAGTCTGATTTAGGGAAATTTGTTGCAGCTCGGTAAGCACCTATCAGCAACCCTGGAGGGTGGAGGGGTCTGTCAGGATCATCACTGCAGCCTTGCGGCCAGGGATGAGGAGGGCAGACTGCCTTTTGGAATGCCTTTGATGGATACTCTACACAGGCCATGCAGCTGTGTGTGAGGGATCATCATGGCACATTCCATGGCCTGGCTGCCCGGGTTTGAGCCGTTTACAGTGGGCTACGCCCCGGGGGCCAGGTGCATTGCCCATCTTATGGCAAGGGTGGGGTTTTAGGGACCCCAGGCCTTGACCATGCCGCTTCATACTGCTAGCCCTTGCTATTGTTTTGTTAATAAATAAAGTGGCCTTTAGTTTCCCTACTACTGTTGTATGACTCTTTCTTCCGTCTATGGGGGCAATCATTCTTCAGTTCCTTTT
>NW_015162001.1:354490-372312 GCF_001447785.1 Gekko japonicus | reverse complement strand
CAAAGCTCAAATAAACACAGATGAGCTCTACAGCAGGAAGTACCAGCTAATTTCCTTTGAAAAGCTGCTGCTCTGAATTGATTGCTCTTCTGAAGAATCTGTTAATGAAAGGATTAATTACAAAGGCCATGCACAAGTCTGTTGTTAATAAGCAAAAAGGAACAATTGTACCTTCATATGTGTTATATATTGAGCCTGAGGCATTCCAGAGGTAGTTACCAGAGACTGGCTGAGCTTATTGCTCCAGAACAATAGCTACCTGGACTCTGGGAGGTGACCAATCAGGAGTTAATGGTTCAGTACTTGTACCCAGGGGTCATTTCCTGCAGGAGCGCACAGGAGCGGAGCTCCGGCAGTAAAGAGCCCAGGGGGCGGGCACATGCAACAAGCCCCACCCACTAATCCCAGCAGCCCTCAGTCAGAGCAAGAAGCAGCCAGGTAAGTTGCAGAGCCCCTCGGTCCAAAACAGTCCAGTGGCACCTTTAAGAACAAGTTTTATTCAGGTACAAGCTCTCTCTCCTCTGCAAGGACAGATCTGCATGTCCCGTCCCCCCAATAGCTAGCAATCCAAAACAGTCCAGTGGAGCCTAAGCGGTGGGTGTTGCCTTCTGACACACTTCCGGTGATGTCAGGGGGTGTGGCATATACAAATAAGTTATGCTAATGAGTTATGCTAATGAGCTCCTGCACCTCTTTTTCTACGAAATGACCCTTGCTAGTACCTATAGTTGTGCATGTTGGGAAAGGGGTGTGGGCTTTGCATGCTATTTAAACAGGGCCATTTTCCCTCTTTGTCTGTCTTGTTCCTGAAATCACTAAATAAAACAGAGCTGTTTCACTGCAAGGCATCTTGAACCCAGTATTTTATAATATGCATGCACATTATCTTCTCTTCCTCACAAGCACTATCTGTTGAAGTCATGTGAGGCCACCCTTTGGTCTCCTTAGTTGTACTGCAATGACTTCTCTAAAAATGGTAGAAACACTGTGAAAAGGTGGTGTCAGTCTTATCCAAGTAAGCATTACAATAATAATAACAATTGTGTGCCATCAAGTCACAGCTGACTCATGGCCACCCCAGGACCATGGGGTTTTCAAGGCAAGAGATGAGCAGACGTGGCTGGCCATTGCCTTTCTCTGCATATTAAACCCAGTCTTCCCTAGACATGTCCTATTCAAGTATTAACTGTGGCCAGTCATGGTTAGCTTCAGGCTACTCAGGGCTCTTCAGACTGCTATGCATCATTACATTACCGTAGACTTAAACTGGCTGAGCTGTGACCCAGGAAACTGCCAACATACCCCTTACTACTACCATGTATTCACTTGGTGGCCTTAGAGTGCAACACAGAGATTACTTCAGTATAAACCTTTTAACTTTAGTGGACTTAGACTGAAGTTACTTTGCATAGATTGGCACTGTTAAGAAACTTACTATTAGCCAGGGCTCTAGTCGGGGGGGAGCTCTCAGGTACGGAGCTCCGGAAGAGAACCTCTAGGGGGCGGGGCGGTCACGTGGTGAAGCCCCGCCCCCTCCTTTACCCCGCCCTCTGCTTCGATCCTCATTCCGTTTGGGAATGAGGATGAAGCAGGAGGGTAAGTAGCCGGGCCTTCTGACACACTTCCGGTGATGTCAGGGGGTGTGGCCTTCTGTCACTTCCGGTGATGTCAGGGGGCGTGGCATATGCAAATAAGTTATGCTAATGAGTTATGCTAATGAGCTCCGGCAGCTCTTTTTCTACAACAAGACCCCTGCTATTAGCTATCCTCAGCCCTGTATGTACAAAGCTGAGAAATAATATAAGGGATATTAATACCTTACAGAGGTATATAATGTATGTGAAGTAAGAACTATAAATGGTAAGTAGTAAAAATCACAGGGAAAGTCACTCACAGTACACTATACACCGCTTACATTCCCATAAGCAACTGCTTGAGATTGTGGTCAGTAATCACTGAGACTTTGGTCTTTCCTTTCTCGGAGCTAGGGGCTGGGTTATAGCCAATGCTCCCTCTAAGCTATGGAGTCTTGTGAGCAAAAATTCAGCTTTGTGAGCTACTGGCATTAAAGTTGTGAGTGAGCAATTTGGCTACTCCCTGCTATTAGCTATCCTCAGCCCTGTATGTACAAAGCTGAGAAATAATATAAGGGATATTAATACCTTACAGAGGTATATAATGTATGTGAAGTAAGAACTATAAATGGTAAGTAGTAAAAATCACAGGGAAAGTCACTCGCAGTACACTATACACCGCTTACATTCCCATAAGCAACTGCTTGAGATTGTGGTCAGTAATCACTGAGACTTTGGTCTTTCCTTTCTCGGAGCTAGGGGCTGGGTTATAGCCAATGCTCCCTCTAAGCTATGGAGTCTTGTGAGCAAAAATTCAGCTTTGTGAGCTACTGGCATTAAAGTTGTGAGTGAGCAATTTGGCTACTACATAAATTAGTTTGCTCTTGGAGCCATCCTTCCTGAGCTAAGACAAAAATGTGTGAGCCGGAGGATATGAAAATGTGACCTAGCTCACACTAACTCAGTTTAAGGGAACACTGGTTATAACATAAGAAGAAGACAAAAAAAAAATATAGCATTCAATTCCCAACTGTATGGCTGTATGTATAAGGCATTTTCCCCCAGCATCTATTGTTATAATGCCTGAATATGCAATTCATGATAAAATCATCTGTCTAATCAGTGTGAAACTGAGCATGGGGAGTCTATCTTGAAAAGAGTAACATCTTGCCAAAATTTAGAAAATATACAAATGGCTTGATTAAAATCAAATTTAAACTATTGTCCTTGATCTTGAAAATTTGCAAGTTAGGAAACCATTTTTGTATACCCAGAATATAAAATTTCCAGTCTATATTGTTAAAAAAAATTACAGCTATTCCAGGATTGACCTAGCTAGTTTTTTTCAATGAACTACAGGTAAATTATGAGTGCATGTAAAGCCGGCAAAATAAGTCTTCTTTATAGAATGTCTACCCAGCCGAGAAACTGTGGCCACCCTGTCCAGCTGTTAACAGAAGAAGCAGCCTCAGCTGCACTAGCCGAGCTAGACTTGGAGAGGAATACCCCAGGAGAGTGAGATGCAGCTGGGTTAAAAGAAGGGTGTTTTCAGCTGATGCATTTTTTAAAATGTCTTTTCATTTTTACCTTTCATTGTGCAGTTGCACAAGAATTTGATGGCACAGTGCCACAATACTGTAGTAGCTTCAAAATGAAATACATTTTGTAAATCCCTTCCGAATTAATTTATTGTGGGACCAAAAAACTGACAATTGTTTTTGGCACACAAACAGTTAGTTTTGAAGGAGTTTGTTTTTTAATCTTATTTTTTATGTTACACAGGCATGCTGTTGGTTCTTGAAAAGGCAGGCAGAAATAAATTGTTGCCACTTTCCCTGAAGAGACTTCCCCATCATTTCTTTTTCAGAAAAACAAGGGCACTCTAAAATAATAATAAAAAGACCCTGTTTGGCTTAAGAGAAGAGTTAGATCAATAATATTATTCCTGTGTCACAGATGGGGGCGGGAAATCTGAAGTGGAGATTTGTCTAAGGCCATCTTGTGAGTAGGGATGGGCAAGAACTGCATTTTTGCAAACCATGAACCTACATGAACCTTGGGAAGCACTTCACCCCCGCTTGTCTGCTGGCTGGGGAAAGCCACAGACAGCAGACAGGAGGGAGTGAAATGCCCTCTGGGTTTTTCATGACCAGCAGATAGGAGAGGGTGAAATGGCCCCTGGGAGCAGATTGAGTTTAAATGGCTCAGAGTGGACACTCCCAGAGTGCACTTCACCTCTTCCCTTTTGCTGGGTGGGGAAATCTGCAACCAGCAGCCAGTGCCCCCTCTGCAGTGCTTCACCCTTCCTTTCTTCTAGCTGCAGAAAGCCTCCCACGGAGCACTTCACCCCTCCTGTCTGCTGGTTGTTCCCAGCCATCAGAAAGGAAGGGGTTTTTGTAGTATTTGCAAAATAAAAAAATTCCCTCCGGGGACTTATTAAAAAAAAGAAGAAGAAAGGAAGGGGTGAAGGGGTGAAGCACTGCAGAGGGGGCACTGGCTGCTGGTTGCAGCTTTCCCCAGCCAGCAAAAAGGAAGAGGTGAAGTGCACTCTGGGAGTGTCCACTCTGAGCCATTTAAACCCAATCTGCTTCCTGCCATTTGGGGCGGAGCAGAAGTGGAGGATTTAAACCCTTATGGAACTGTTCTCTGCTGCTTCAATGGGTAGCCTATGATAGACGGAGGTAGCCTATGATTGTCAGCTGCTTAATGGGCCTTTTGTAGGACCAGCAACAAACATCAATTTAAACTTCAATGTGGCCTTCCATGAATTTGTCTAATCCTCTTTGAGAGTCACCACAATGAGTGGACATTGAGTTCTGTAAAATTAACTCTGTGTTGTGTGAAGAAGTGTTGGATTCCCCCCCCCCGACCTGAACCTTCTTCCCATCAAAGGCACTGGGTGACCCAATCGTATCCAGGCACAGAGTCCTTACCGCAGGAGAGGGCATCCTGGGCTTGTTCCGGGGCCTGCGCTCCCCTCTCTTGTTCTAAGGAAGGTCCTTCCACTTCAGGATATGTCCCTTCTATCTTCAGGGATGGTCCCCCCATCTGAAAAAGCAGCGAGGGAAATTAATTAAATTATTTAATGTATGGCAGTGTGTGTAGTATAGCCAGGAGATCCTAAGATTGTCTAGCAGCCAGAAGTTCGAGTTATTTTAGAGTTATGCACCTGTCACAGGAGCTCAACGACGACCCCTCACTGTCTCCGTCGCTCGAGCTCCCAATAACTTCAGGCTCGGCCATGTTGCCTCACGCACCTCCCTTTTCCTTAAGGAGTAAGTAGGCCTCAGACACCTGGATGGGGGAGGGAGGTTACATCACCGTTCCCTTCACACCCGTCCCTCCTGGATCTTGCTCTCTCTCTCTCTGTGCCGTCTCTGATCCAGGAGTCATCCCCGGCCTCTCCTTCCCCTCCCTTATATTCCCCCCAGCCGGTTCCCGGCGGGCCCTGCTCTCCCCAGTGCCGTCCTCTTCCCCAGGCCCCGCGCCCTTACAAAGCTGGAGACGCGCACCTTGGGGCGTGGTCCCTCTGTCTCCTGTCTCTCCCACTCCTGGCCGCCGTGCTCGGCTGTGGGGGCCCAGCACGGCAGCCTTGTCCCCATCACGCTGCGTCGAGCCCCCTGCCTGTTCTGGGGTCTGGTGGAGTCTGGGGGCTGCGCGCTGCCACTTGCCTCATCGGTCCAGTCTCTCTCCTGGCGGGGGCCGGAGGCAGCAGCACTGCCGCCCTTGGCTGGCCGCTGCTCCATCTGTCGGCTGTAGCCAAGAGGACGGCGTTTCCACCCGCCCCGCCGCTCCTGCTTCCCCCGCATCCCAACCAGCCGACCGGGTGAGTATGGAGGGAGCCATGGTCTGTTGTCCCGGCTCCGTGGTGGGTCTCGGCTTTTCCGGCCTGGGGGCTGTGGCGCTGCCACTTGTCTCGTCAGCCCAGCCTCCCTCCTGGCGGGGGCCAGAGGTGTCATTGCCAACACCCCTTTGGCTGGCCGCTGCTCCATCTGTCAGCTGTAGCCAAGAGGATGGCGTTTCCACCCGCCCCACCACCCCTGCTACCCCCGCGTCCCAACCAGCCGACCGGGTGAGTATGGAGGGAGCCTAACACAGAGGTCGTTTTCATATGCGACTTAATTGGCTTTTTCCTCTAAGATTCTAAACAGTTTGCTGTTCTGAGGTAAAATGTGTCCAATTTCCAGGTAAGGGCTGGAGATCACTCAGAATTACAACTGCTTTCCAGACGGCAGAGATCAATTCCCCTGGAGAAAATGGTGGGCTCTGTATCCTTATATGCTGCTGAGGTGGCCCCCATATGACAGCCAATACAGCCAATGTGACGTAGCAGTCAGGGCTTCAGAGCACGGGAGAGGCTGCAGGTGTGTGTAGGGTGGAAAGCTGAAGAGTGAGGGGGAAATAAGGTAGGTTGATGATTGGCTGGGATGGAGATAGGGTTGCCAACTCCAGGTGGGAAGTTTCTGGAGATGTGAGGGATGGAGCCTGGAGAGGGTGTGGTTTCAGGAGGCGTGGGACCTTGGACAGGTACAAAGCCATAGACTCCACCCTCCAAACCAACTATTCTCTTCTGGGGAACCATCATTGCCAATCTCCAGGTGAGGGCTGGAGATCACTCAAAATTACAACTGTTCTTTAGGTAGCAGAGAGCAGTTCCTCTGGAGAAAATGGTGGAAACAGTGTCATTATACCCTGCTGAGGTCGCCACAGCAAATTGACACTGAGTGTCCAAGGCCGGGGCACCCACCCAGAGCCTCTTTCTAGAGGTCGTTTTATTTATTTCCACAACGGGCCTTTTTCCTAGTTACTAGATTACAGCTAGAACACTTTAACTTCTAAATAAGGTTTTTGCAGTGTATATATTTGTTGTTTGACCATCCTGGAGGGAAGCAACTTTCTGTCTCCAGGTTGGATCTTATTGGACCCTTCAGTCAGCTGCTTCAAGTGGCTCTCATACGATCCCACCAGGCAGAATGTGGTGGCCCTCTTGAGGAGAGTGCTTTGGAACATAGGAATGGAGCCAGTAGTTCTTCATGAAGACAGGCATTATAGATGATGTACAGAGCAAAGCTCCAGAGATGCTGTCCCCACTGCACCTGACAACATAAAGCACAGTGCTCTAGACTTTTCACCATACTGACACCCATTTTTACCTTATATGTCTAATGTCCATCCTCTTAATCTTACTGGCCAAGGATTATACTATGGGTTGCATTCAGGCCTAGCTTCATTTCTTTGTGTCCAGTTCCCTCTACATTAAGTAAAACAAAGACAACATATATATTTTATATTGGAAACTGTGAAGGCTGGTAGCTTAACTTTCCTGTGGAGGAATACTTGAATGCTGGATCAAAATCACATGAGTGTGGCTGAGAATCAGTGTAGCGAGGGCACACACACACACACACACACAGGGAAATATAGGAGATGAATAATCACATCACCTTAACCCCCCTTCACACACACACACAAACACACACACACAAACCCCCTTTCCTTGAACAGTAGTGCCTCCCTGAAACTCTCAAAGCAGGTCTCCTGGGGTTTTCCCTGTTTTGTTTTTTAAAAAGGTGAAAATAAATTGCACTCTCATGCAGACATCACTCCCACTTATATGACAAGGTGTCCTCCCCCTGGCAGCAAATTTCCTGTCAAGGTCTCAGGGGAGTGAAATGTGACAAAACCTTGCATCTAGCCTCACTCTTATGAAGCAGGCTATTTCCTGGCATCCAGCTTTGTAGAATCTGATCATCTTTGTTACAATGCTAGGTTTTATAACATGTTTAGTGACTGATGTGATGATTAAAATAAATAAAAGCACTGCCTTCTTAGAATCAATGTGATTGATGGGTTATTACCTGCAGTAGCTGGGGTTCTCAAATAAAACGCTTTGCATTCAGGGAATAAAAACATGGGGAAACAAGGTCTTTCTTCAGACTTGGGTATTTGTCTGTCTTTGGAAGGGACAGTGGGGAGCTTTTTTACTCAGAAGGTCAGAGTACAGCTCATGCCATGCAGAATGTACAGACTCTGCTGATCCCGTAGTCAATCTAGTTTATTTTTATCCCAGCCTTTCTTCCAGGGACCTTGGCGTGAAATCCAAAGCTCTTTCTTCCCCAGTCTAGCCTCACAACAACCCTGTGAGGCACATCAAGCTAAAAGAGTGTGATTGGTCCAAAATTACCCAGAAAACTTCATGGCAGTATAAACTAAAGCCAGGCCTCTCAGACCCAAGCCCAGAATTAAATACAATATCACAGTGACTCTTAATCATATCCATTTATAGTGTGGACTGCCATGGATGGGCTTCAGTCTCATACAGCATGAATCCATACCTCCATGTATTGTACATACATCTGTCTCAAAAAGCATTGCGTAAAATGTGCTTAGAATAAACCCCTCATCCATTCTTTTGTTGCTGGATTTACTAAACCTGGGTTTGGAAAGCCACTGTTGAGGACAGCTTTGCTGCGGGGCAGCTGTTTGCAGATGTGGAGAAAAGAGAATACAAATATGAAATATTACAGTCTTAGTGCCCGGTAGATATGACTGGATTATAGCAGGCAACAGAAATTAGAGCTGAATGGACCTAGCTGAAGAGGTGACAACAGGGTAGGCATACAAAAAAGAACTGAAGCTCATCTGGGTGAAGCACTCTCATAGGTTATCAGGGGAAGATAGCCGTTGATGAGATCTAAAGATGCTGTGCACCTGAGATCCTTGATGAATACTTATCTAGTGTAAACAGCTATTCTACAGTAATCAGAATACAGACTGTGACTCTCTGAGCAGTTGGTTTTAATTAAAAATGGTCAGGAGGATCAGACTGTCAGAGCAGGCGGTAGGAAGAGCAACATCATGCAAAGATGAAAAACACCACAAAGCTTAGACCTGTATAGTCTGAGACCAACATACCTGAAAGATTGCCTGCACCCTAACAAGTCTACCTGATCACTGCAATTATCTTCTGATATCTTGTTTCAGTTCCCCCCCACACACACCTTCTGAGATTAGGTGGATGGCAACTTGGGAGAGGGTATTCTCAGCTTGGGACTCTCTTCCTAGGGACACTTGTCTGTCCCATTCTCTTTGCTGCAAACGTGCACACAGAAGTAAATTACACTGAAGTAGATTTCATGATGTCTGATCTTTATATTCAACAGGTAAACAGATTGGCAGACGAACTTCTCGACTTGATGCTCGTTTCGAAGTGCCTTTCTCAAATGAGTCTCAATTTTCTATCCATGTGCAATAAAGTCGACAATGGAATCTTGAATCAAAATGGTCTTCTCCCAAAGCTATATAGCTACAAGTATAACATTTCAAATGGACAAATAAGTCCATTGTCGACTTTATTGCACATGGATACTACATTGCTGTTCCCATTGTTGTCATTTGTCCCATTCTCTTGCCAGCTCTGACCAGCAGCTGAAGACTTCTTTTGTTTGGCATTCCCTCAGTGGTCTCACTTTCCTGCTCAATGTTTTAACTGCTGTTTTTATTTTTCCCCCACATGTATTTTAGATTTGGTTTTAATTCTTTTAATGATTTGTTTTTGTTTGTTGTGTAATGGTTTTAAAGATTTTATTATGTTTTTAATTTCTTAGCCACCTTAGTGCCCTGATGAGGGCAGAAAGGCAAAGCACAGTAATAATAAATAAATAATAAATGACTACTTTGAGAAGGCAGTTGAGGTTCAGGATTCCAAATGAGGATGACCATGTATGTGATCTGACAGAGGCATGTCCCCTGATGGTCATAATTGTTAGCAGGCTGAGTTCATTTCTTAAAGAACTATGCTGGAAAGTGTAGCCAATTAAAGAGAATGAAGTATTTATTTAGGGAGTGTAATGTATTCAATAGCTGCCATTGAATGCATGATGTATGTGAAACATCTAATTGACTTGCCATGTTGAGCTTCGTCCTGGGCTAGGATCCAAATCCATCCGATCGCATTGCTAGCCCAGGAAGCACCTAGCCAGTCACCTTGCAGCAAGCTCCCTGAGCAGGAACGTCCATGATTGGTCCTTATATGAACAACCGTATTGGTTGGTATTTGTACAGTGGGTGTGGCTACATTAGCCGGGAGAGATTAAAAGCAGGACAACAGCAATGTAAAAGCTGAACTGTTCTGTTCTGTTCTGGCTATCAGATGTTGATCCGTGTTGGAGTTGTGTTCGAGTTGAAGAATAAAGTCGTGTTCTTGCTGAATCACTCTCCGACTGCTTGTTAAGTGGCGACTTAACAGGGAGTTTATTTAGAAAGTTTCATTTGGGGAACAAACCCAGAAACAACATTTAGTAGAAAAAAGGGATAGTATATTTTCTTGTTTGTTGCCCTCTCTAGGAGCTTCCCATTTTTGCAGTTAATATTGCATTTTCTGACAATAAAAACATAGGCAGCATTTTGCTGGACCAGAATAAAGAGCCATCTGGTCCAACATCCTGTCTTCAGCAGTGACAGTGCTGCCAACAGTGGGAATAGTAGGGAGAGAAAAAATTGAGGATCTCTGATCACCACTGGTGTCATGAAGGCAGGTTTTGCATTGACTTGTGGGGTATGAGTGGGACTCAGAGGGAACTTTGTCTGTGGACCTGTGGTGACACACAGCTGCTCTGACAGTGGCTATCCAGAGATTTCCAAGCAGCCCTGAAGGCAACATATTTATCTCCCTTATTATCTATTTAGCTCTTTAGCTTGGAGAAATGATGATAGTAGCAGTAGTAGTAGTAGTAGTAGTAGTAGAAGAAGAGGAGGAGGAGGAGGAGGAGGAGGAGGAGGAGGAGATTGGACTTATACCCTACCCTTCATTACCTGAAGGAGTCTCAGAGTGGATTAAAACCTCATTTTGCTTCCTCTCCCCACAACAGACACCCTGTGAGAAAGGTGGGGCTGAGAGAGCTCTTGAGAGAACAGCTTTGAGAGAACTTGTGACTGACCCAAGGTCACCCAGCAGCTGCATGTGGAGGAGTGGGGAATTAAACCTGGTTTTCCCGGATTAGAGTCCGTGCTCCTGATCATTACACTAAACTGGCTCTCAATTATGCATGGGATAGAGAAGGTAGAGAAAGAAGTACTTCTTCACCCAAAGAGTAATTAACACGTGGAATTCACTGCCACAAGAAGTGGTGGCAGCTACAAGCATAGACAGCTTCAAGAGGGGACTGGATAAACATATGGAACAAAGGTCCATCAGTGGCTATTAGTACTATATGATAAATAATAATGATGATAATGGCTATTAGCCACAAGGTATAAATAGAAGACTATGTCTGCGGCAGTGATGCTCTGTATTCTTGGTGCTTGGGGGGCAGTGGGAGGGCTTGTGGAGTTCTGGCCCTGCTGGTGGACCTCCTGATGGTGCCTGGGTTTTGGCCACTGTGTGACACAGAGTGTTGGACAGGATGGGCCATTGGTCAGATCCAACATGGCTTCTCCTATGTTCTTATCCCCAGCAACTGGTGAAGAAACTCTGGAAGATGCACATTTCATTTATCCATCCTGGCTAATAGCAATTGATAGGTCAGTCCTTCCATAATGGAGGTGCCCCCTGCAAAGGATCTGTCACAAACCCTACACAGATGACCTGTCCATGTGTTGACTCACTGTGAGGGGAGGGAGAGCAGGTATGAGCATGCGGGTCCACCCCCACTTTCATAAGATCTATGAGTTGTCTGCACAGTCCAAATGTGTGGAGGAAGTGCCCATGTGTATACCTGCTCCCTGTGATCAGTCACACTGCTTTCCAAGCATTACTAATCACAGGGAAGGTTGTTCATGTGAGCATTTCCTCTGGGCATTTTTACTGCACAGGTAACTTGGAGATCACATGGAGGTGGGGCCCGCGCGCTCAAGCACACCATCCCTCCTTGCATGGAGAGTCAGTGAATGGCTGGGTTGTCTGCATAGGGCTACTTTCTTCTTACAATCTGTTCAGTGTTAAACTCCATGAGTTAAGCGTACTCTTCCTGGAGCTGCCTGTGTTAGATTAAACTCCATGAGTTAAGCGTACTCTTCCTGGAGCTGCCTGTGTTAGAGGCTGCCTGAGATCAGTCTCATTTCACTCTATGGCTCCTTCCCTTTGTCAACGTCTTTCGGGGTGTTTGTATTTGACTATAATTTGTGTAATGTTTCCATTAACAAACTCTAATTAAAATGTCTAATAAAACCCACTCATTCGCTTTTTAAAAAGGCGAGAACTGTTGATTGAATTCCTGTGCTAAATGAACATTATGTCTTTTCACAGGGCTTCTTAATTGCCCTGCCTTTTATTATTTTTTACAGGTATATTAAACAAATTAAATTAAATGCGTAATTGTATGTAGCATGAGTGCTGGAAAGCTGTCTCCAAATATCTATTATGATATAAGAGGGCCTTTCAATGTGTTGTTGCTCATATTTACCACATTTGTAAACCATAGGCATATTCCAGCCATATTTAGCCCTCACTAAATCCTGTGAATACAGTGGAATGTAATTCAGTTAAGACTAACTCGAGTCTCCTTTATTTTAATTGGGACATAGTGCAATTCAACACTAGAACCTTTTTGCACAGTGCAGTCATTCCCTTTCCGCATTCAGTTGCGTGCCAAATTACCATTTCAGATCCACACATCAGTGGATATTTCAGCACTGCGATCATTCACCTCCTGGGTTTCCCCATCCCCTCCAGAGTTGCCAGGTGCCCTCTAGCCACCAGCAGGAGATGGGGGTGTAGGGTTGCCAGATCCAGGTTGGGCAACTCCTGGAGATTTGGGGATGGAGCTTGGGGAAGACTGGGACCTCAGTAGCATACAATGGCATAGAGTCCACCCTCCAAAGCATCCATTTTCTCCACAGAAACTGATCTCTGTAGTCTGGAGATGAGCTGTAATTCTGGCAAATCCTTAGGTCCTACCTGGAGGCTGGAATCTGTAATCCGCACAGAGAATGATTCTCTCATGATCATAACTTGACTGACTCCAACTGTTCACTAATATATATATGGAACACATGGTCACCTAAGCTGTACTATAAATAACTTTGCTCTCGCTTTTATCAATTCATTTTCCAGCATTTCAGGAACATTTTAAATCATTGTTATTTTATATTTATATGTTTATGAGAGGTTTTAATTGTATTTTATCTGTAAGTCTATGTAAGCCGCCCTGAGCCCACCTCAGCTGGGGGGGGGGGATAAACCAAATTAAATAAATAAATAAATCGGGGTATCTCTTCATTATCTTTTTCTCTAGTGTGAGCTGATTAGTGCTGTTATTTCATCACACCATATCACTATTTTCCTGTCCACCTCTACTATGAAGCAGCAAATCCACTACCCTGCATCCAATTTCTAGACAGCAATTTTGCATCCCCCCCACCCCACTTCAATACGTCTGTGCCAAAGTTTCTGCTAACTCTAATTAGAAACTCCAAGCTCTCCTTCTTAAATCCAATTTTTCCCATTGGAAACCATATACTGGGATATGGTGCTAATTCTTAATGACATTATAGTGAATTATTTTTTTAAGGGCAACTGCAGTAGCTGTTGTTGCAGTGCTCAGAGGTAACAGGGAATAGCAATGAATATGAAGAGAATGCAAAGACCTCTACACCACAGAGACTACTTGTATTCAACAACCATAGAAAAGTAGCAACAAATTGGTTCCCTGAAAAATCAGAAGTATAGTGGGGAAACAGAGTTTGACTCAACCTTTAACAATGTTAATTAGTTCAGTGATATATTATACAGTCTCCTTACTGCCATAGTTTGATCTGTTTATCACATTTTTATTTACCAAGTTTCTCACTGCACCTGGTCGGATTTTATTATAATCCTACTCTGTCCATCCACCAACAGTTGGGAGTGTTCCTTACATTGAATGGGTTGATTTCTCTTTGATTGGCTGTTGTTTCAAACTGGCCTCTCTTTTTAATATCTCTCCACTTCTGCCTTTCTGTTGTTTGTAACTTTCATGTGCTATCTATATACACCTCATGGACATGAGTCACAAAAACTTAAATAAATGTTGTTAGTCTTTAAAATGTGGAATTTTTAATCATGACCAAATTTTTCTGGATTATGTCCAATGAATTTAATTCCATTCATTACATAGGTTTCTTTGGTGTGTTGTGAAGGCAAATTGACATATTATACAGTGCTGCTCTGTTCCATCCAATCATGCAAAAAGAAAAGGCAGGGGAAAGCTTGACAGCTGAGGTAGTCACACCATGTCAGGCAGCATCTCTAAAGGCAGCTGCAGAAAGCCACCTGGAGGATATAGGAGGGTGGAAGTGAAGCTTACCATGGGGGAGCCCCTCACCAGTGACGTTGTGACATTGTGACACTGGCAACAGGGTGCTCTGACTTCTGATATCATCATATTCACCCCAAACTCTATGGTTTAATGGCAGAGCTTTCGGTGAATGCTAGAAAGTCACCTGTCATGATGACATCACTTAGGGGTTGCACCGGAAGTGAACTCATGGCATCAGTGCAATGCTGATTGTCCTCCATTTACCCCCAACATTCTCCCCTGCTGCCCAACTAGGGGTGGGTGGGCAGAGCTGGTGGGCGGATGGGGAGGTTTCCTGCTGAAGCAGGAGTCATGGACTCCCTAAAGTGAGGTGGGAAAGGAGAAGCCCACTATTCACACAGCACGGGAATCTAGTTGACAGCATGTTGCCCAGACAGGCTGGGAAAGTATGCCAAAAAACTACAAGATGTGCACTGCTTCCCAGATGAGGAAATCACCAATGTATGACTGCAGGGTGGGGAAGGGAGAGAGCTTTCTCTCCTTCCTCACTCTCTGATGAAACTGTGTTCCCTGTCTCTGTACTAAGATCTATGAACATAAACAAATGAGGCAAAACAGAGGTGGAACTGTTTCATTTGGAGAAAGATCAGTGATATGTGAAATGACTTTCTGTGCACTTAATCTTAGCCAAATGAGGCTGTCAGCTGTTTGTTTCTCTAACCTGCCTTAGCATTTTGCACCATCAGGGAGACATTCCCTGAGTGTTGAGCACAAGCTAGTGAGACGAAAAACAAGAACACATCTATTTATCATTTCCTTCTTTCTGGCTCTTAGGCCAGAACTTTATAAAGTGTCAGCATCTACCTAGACTTAAATGTTTCAGTCTAACTGTAAATGGTGGGTAACAAGCCTCAGGACTGCATGATTTTAGGGCTCTGGCTAGCAACTAATGTTTAACAGAGGCCATATTTTACACTGAGCAATGTCTCAGAGGCCAGGCGTGAAAGTCTCTTTCACTCCATCTTCCACAGGAAGAAAAACTATATAGGCTTTGGCACCAGCCTTCCTTGAGCATCGAAGCTGCTCCTGCTCATGTGCCCATATGTTGGTTGGCTCACGCTTCTGAAGAGTACAAGGGGACTATTTAGACTTCGGCAGGGGTCATTTTGGGGGGGAACACGGGGGAACACAGTTCCCCCGGGTGAGGTGCGGGGGGGCACACGATGAAGCCCCGCCCCCTGCTTCCGGTCAGGGTAAAATGGCGATTTGACGCACCCTGTAAGTGCTCAGGGAGGATGGGTGTTCCTTACAGCAGTTTGGACTGTATTTTGGTCCAACGCGGCTTCCCCTAGGCAGGGGGAATGACTGGCAGGCATCAAGACCCAAGAGAGAGTTGAGATTGGTGTGATCAAGTCTCGGAGGAGGCTTATATTACACTTTGATCCCCTCTCCCGAAGCGGCCGAGCGCATTCAGGGGGTGTGGCCTCATGACATGCTTCCGGTGATGTCAGGGGGTGTGGCATATGCTAATGAGTTATGCTAATGAGTTCCCCTAGCTCTTTTTCTACGAAACGACCCCAGGATTTTGGCTGTGGTCACACTGGTGGCTTGGTATGATATAGTCCCACCTCTAATTCTACTGTTTTAAAGTATTGTGGAGCATATCATCCAGACAGCACACCCTGCTGCAGGTTACCCACACAGATATCCCGTGGTCAAGCAGCCACATTATTGTAGTGCCTCAGCCACAAAGTGTCCTGCCTGGATTTTTTTTTCAAAATTCATGTGTGCGCATGTGCACACATGTGTGCACATAAGTGCACACGCATGGACATATGCACAATATGCTTGTGCGCATGTGTGCACATGTGCATATTGGCAAAAATTCAAAAAACCCTCCCTAGCAGTGGGAACGGATCTGCAGGTTCTGACTGCCAAATCCATTCTGCGCACACTCCCCTGCATTCAGATATCCGGCCAAATGCAATGAATGCCCGGGGAACCAAAAACACCACTTGTGATGTGTTGCTTTTTTAACCTGTCTCCAAGCCATCCTATGACGAGACAAGTATGCCGGGGGAATACCTGACAGATGTGGCTGTGTGACTGCACCCATTTGATCTGGAGGGATGTGGTGGCTGTGTCGGGCCAAACTTCTTATGTGATCACAGCCAGAGTCTCTGTTGCTTTCCAAATGGGAAGGTGGAAGGAGGGACAAGATCCCAAAACCAGGTGATTAAAGGGGATTGCAGGGGCTGAGGTGAGTAAAGGAAATTGCGGGGGACATACAAGAAGCATCAAGATGCCAGATCAGGTCCATTACCAGTTGCTTCTGTTTGTGCTCAATGGGCCAGAATGAGAAAAATTGGTATTCCATTTCAGTTTCTGACAAATATCCTAGAAGGTCCACTGCAAAGATGAGATGAGTAATAGAAAGTGTGTCTAAGTTATTCACATTACTGATCCAGTCTGGTACCTCTATGCAGTCAAATGTGAGTTGCAGGCTATCCTCCATTCCTGTTCACATGGTGCTTAATGTGACCATATTATGCATGGAGAAAGAGCTTCAGCATGTCATTTACCTGTGTCATTTCCCCAGCCTGAAATGGTCCCCGGTTTGGCCCACTGGGAGAACCCAGATCTATTGGGGGGGGGGGATGGTGTCAGTATTTCTGTCCCCCCCCCCTCATTTCCCTGGACATGTACAAGGAGAAACAAGCACCAAGGCTTTGCCTGTTTTCAGTTACACAGACTAGAGAGTCCATGCAGACCTTCTTCTGTTAATTAATTTTGCATGCTGAATCATCCCTGTGCTTGCCTTATTAAAAACTGCAAATGCAGAGTAGATTCTTGTGCAACTATCAGCTTTCCACCAGCTCTCTGCCACAGGGATGGTCTTAACCCATGGGCAAAAGGGGAACCTGACCCAGGCCCCACACTGTGAGGGGCCTTGACGCCTATGACCCTGCTTCCCTGACAGAGCAGCAGCAGTTGGGGCTTAGGTAGCTGTCATGGAAATGGCAGCAGGTAATGCCTGTCCCATCAGAGACTTCTGCTGGCAGCAGTGGCTCCTTCCACCTCATACAAGGCAAGGCTATTCCTTGCTTGAACCCTAGCAGCAGAGGATAGGCCCACTAGGGTTCCCAACGGGAAGTGGCAGTGATTCTGGACCCCCACCCAGCATTTTTGCCCAGTGCCCCAGAATCACTAAGCTCATTCTTGCTCAGGGATACCAATGGCCCTGTCTTCCTAGGGTAAGATAAGGGGAAGATTTACAAAAATAAAAAAATAGTGGCCTGGCAGTAGTGTCATCATAAGAACATAAGAGACGTCAATGTTGGATCAGGCCAAAGGCCCATCCCGTCCAACACTCTGTATCCCACAGTGGCCAGAAATACCAGGTGCCATCAGGAGGTCCACCAGTGGGGCCAGGACATTAGAAACCCTCCCACTGTTGACCACCCCCCCAAGCACCAAGAAGACAGAGCATCACTTGCCCCAGAGCCCCTATCTATACCTTGTGGCTAATAGCCACTGATGGACCTCTGCTCCATATGCTTATCTAATTCCCTTTTGAAGCCGTCCATGCTTGTAGCCGTCACCACCTCCTGTGGCAGTGAATTCCATGTGTTAATCACTCTTTGGGTGAAGAAGTACTTCCTTTTATCTGTTCTAACCCGACCGCACAGCAATTTCATTGAGTGCCCACAAGTTCTTGTATTGTGAGAAAGGGAGAAAAGTACCTCTTTTTCTACCTGCTCTATCCCATGCATAATCTTATAAACCTCGATTATGTCTCCCCTCAGTTGTCGTTTCTCCAAGCTAAAGAGCCCTAAGCGCTTTAACCTTTCCTCATAGGGAGTGTTCCAACCCTTTTATCATTCGGGTTGCCCTTTTCTGCACTTTTTCCAAAGCTATAATATCCTTTTTAAGGTGTGGTGACCAGAACTGCACACAGTATTGCAAATGAGGTTGCACCATTGATTTATATAGGGGCATTATGATATTGGCT
>NW_015162001.1:346691-354214 GCF_001447785.1 Gekko japonicus | reverse complement strand
ATTTTTGAGCTTACTTAGGAGCCTTTTTTTTTACATTACATTTGCGATTTATATACCACCCTATCCGTGAGGCTCAGAGTGGTTTACAGACACAATTTTTATCTAAGCTAGGGGTACAATGGTGAGGGGAGGGTATTTTCCTAACTAGGCACCTAACAGCAGGATCTTTCTTGAATTCGGCGGTGGATTCGATGGTGGTTCTTTTTCCATGGCGGCGCAGATGTCCAGTGTTGAAATACGGATTCTCTGCACTGGCAGCTCTTTTCCAGCAGATGGCCCCCACAGATCACGAACGAGACAGCTGGACTCTTTGTCCAATCGGCTCCAGTCTTTGTTGGACGTCATACTCTCCAGGCACTGGTCTCCATACTCTGGCTCGCTGCTCGCCGCCATCTTTGCCTTATCGTCATCGATTCAACACCATTGCCACTGCTTTTAACACCGATCACGGAGGAAAGGTGCCCCCCGCTCGTAAGGAGCAGGTACCCATTTACCTACTTGCCCATATAGGCTTTCGGACAAAAGGCTGGGAGCTCACCCCGGCTGCGGTGAGACTCGAACTGCCATCGGCAGTTCGTCTAGATTGATCTGCAGGCTTTTTAATGCCATGCGCCACCGCTCCCTCTTTGAGGAACTTTATCAAAAGCTTTCTGGAAGTCAAGGTAAACAATATCTATTGGATCCCCCTTGTCCACATGTTTGTTCACCCCCTCAAAGAACACTAACAGGTTAGTGAGACAAGATCTTCCCTTACAGAAACCGTGCTGAGTCTGCCTCAATAGGTTTTGTTCATCTATGTGCCTACTAATTCTTTCCTTAATAATGGTTTCCACCAATTTACCCGGTATCGACATCAGACTGACTGGCCTGTAATTTCACGGGAAAGGGAATTAGACATCCAAATGGTCTACACATCCGTGACCCCCCCCCTCACAAACATGTGGAACATTCACTTTGCATGTTAAGAACACACAGACATATATCCAGATAAAATTAAATTAGGGACCACTGCCTGTGTATAACAAGGTCCAGAATTTAGTAATAGCACCTCACTATGAGAATGGGGAGGTTCCCAGAAATAAAGGCAAAAAACAGAATCACAGTCTAAGTCATTATTTAGAAATAGATCAAGAAAAACAAGAGGCACTCAGAGAACTGCAGGCTCACAAACACAGAGACAGAAAACCTTAACCCTAGACAGCTTCACACTAGGGATGGGCACAAACCAGGAAAATGAGGTTTGGTTCATGGTTTCCTTTAACCAGGGCTTGCAAAAACCCTGAAAAACAGCTTTTTCAGGCTGTCTTGTGCAGTCCCTTTAAAGTTTAAAGGGACTGCAAAATGGCACGAAAAACAGCTATGTGGCAGGAGGTGCTCCTTGCCATGTGGCTGTTTCAGGCTATCTTCTGCAGTCCCATTAAACTTTAAAAAGACTGCAGAAGACAGCCCAAAAACCAGCAGACAGAGGGGAGATCCCCTGAGAAGGGACTTTCCTTCCACCTTTCTGCTGGCCGCAGGAGCAGAAAGGGGGGGGGAGATCTCCCAGGAAGGGACTTTCACCTTTCTACTGACTGTGGTGAGCCATGGCCAGCAGAAAGGGAAGGGAGATCTCCTGGGAAGGTGTGCTGGTCCTTCAGGTAAGTTGGTCCCAAACCACATAGGTCTTTAAAGTTCAACACTCGCACCTTGAATTGTGCTTGGAAACAGACTGGGAGCCAATGTAGTTGGGCCACGACTGGAGTGATATTGTCCCTATGACCCACTCCAGTCAACATACTGGTTGCAGCATTCTGTACCAATAGAAACTTCTGAATACTTTTCAAGGGCAGACCTACATAGAGTGCATTGCAGTAATCTAATCAAAATGTAATCAAGGGCCACAGTGGCCAGATATTTTCTGCTTAAGAAAGGCCACAACCAGCTAACTAGCTGAAGCTGGTAAAAGGCACTCCTGGCCACAGTTGTCACCTTCCTATCCAGCAGGATTCCTGCATCCAAAGAGTATCCCAAAACTATGGACCTGTTCCTTCAAGGGGAATGCAATCCGATCCAAAATGAAGGACAGCTTAAATTCCATGTCAGATCTTCCACTCACCAGTGGCCCTTTTGTTTTGTCTGGATTAATTAATTAAATTCATTTGTACTGATTCAGGGTTTCTCTAAGATTCTAAATGGCTTGGGGTCAATCCATTGGAAGGACCACTTCTTCCCATACTGTCCAGTTTGTCAGCTAAGGTCTTCCTCACAATCCCTGCATTCTGTGCCCCTGCATCCAGAGGTAAGGCAGGTGTTGATATGGCTTTATCAATGGTGGCATATCATCTGTGGAATGTGCTTCTCCTTGAGGCATGCCTGACACCTGTGCTACTCTCTTGTAAGCACCAGGGCAAAGCTCTTCTTTAAAGGAAAGGGTTGATCTTGTACAATCATTTTTATAATGTGCTTTAAGCCTGAAAACTACAAAACTCATTTTAAGCTGCTCAGTGTTTTATATTTTATTGCCATGGCTTAGTTTTTAATGATGAGATCAAGAATGCATTATGGCGTTTTACGTTTTTATGTTTTGTTTTTGTAAGCTGCCTCAGGCCAGTTCCTTGGAGAGGAGGCATAACAATTTTATAAATTAAAAAGGCAACACCTCTGTTCTCACACCAAGGATTAGCACGGGATCTATTCTCCCTTCGAGCTTCATTATACAGGCTTCAAGTGTTTCTCTGCCAGCTGGGAAGGAAGTGTCGTTTGAAACTGTAGTTTTGTTGATACACCAACATGATGAATGCCAGCTGCTGATAAACTGCCCAGGTATAAAAGCAGTGCATACGCTGTAAGAGAATTGATTTCAAATGATGTATGAGCCACAATGACCCGTGCACATACACAGTCCAAGCAGATGGTGAGCATGCATCGATAGCAACTATCTGGTCAGCCACCATGCTGAATGACACCGCTACAGTAACACACTTCATATGATATTCATTCTGGATTTTCAGCAAATTGTCGAGGTGATCATATGAGGTGCTTTGTCTGACAGAGAGCAAGCGTTGCAAAAGAAGTCAATTTTATTTTCAAATAGTTGTTTTGTGAACATAAAATCATCCTTGATTAAGAGAGTTCTTCTCTGGTTCTGATTGTACATCTCCTTCTCACTTGTTTAATTTCCACCTCTTCCAGCATCTGCTTGAGGCTGCTCTCTCCTCTCCTTCCTCCCAAGCCCCACTTAGTAGTAGTATTATGGAGAAGGGAATTCTCTGCCCCCCCCATTCACTTTTTTAGATATAGCCACTGATCCCTCCTATTCTCTTTCAAAAGAAGGATTTCTCTTTCATTTCTCTTTGTAGAGAAATAAATTTACCCTTTTGTAATGTGGCTCAAGTCGTTAAGATGCTGAACTGCAGGCTGTGGAAGGTCGGTATTTAAGCAGTTTGAGACCCGAGTGTGCCGCATGACGGAGTGAGCTCCCGTCTCTAGTTCCAGCTCCTGCCAACCTAGCAGTTCGAAAGCAAGAAATTGCAAGTAGATAAATAGGTACCACTTCGGTGGGAAGGTAACAGCGTTCCGTGTGCCTTGGTGTTTAGTCATGCCGGCCACATGACCACGGAAATGTCTTTGGACAGCGCTGGCTCTTTGGCTTTGAAATGGAGATGAGCACCGCAACCCTAGAGTCAGATTCGACTGGCTTTCAAGCAAGGGAACCTTTACCTTACCTTTAATGTTCTAGAAGATGGCTACCCTTTTTGATCTAACCCCTAGAAGTTGTTTTATGTTACAAACTACAGAGCAGTACTCTAGTAGGAGTACAGGAAGGGTTGGGAAAACATTGTCCCCATCTACAGAGTGAAATTCTGAAATATTGCAGGACCTCCATTCCTCTCACTCCTCTTAGACCCAAATTCCTAAAAAGTAAAAGAAACAGAAGGGTTTCAAGGAGAAAATGGGTGAACGGTAATTAAGAGACTTTCTCTCAACAGTCCTAACACTTAACTGGTTGCTCCTCTTGCTGCTGAAACAGGTCATGGTGGCAGGCAGGCCAGTTAGATGAAGAAGAGAAAAGTTTCTATCTTTCTCCCACAATCTCCTTTCCATTTCTCCTCACAGTGCCTCAGATGAGTTTTTGGGAAACATCTGCAGTGAGTGACCATTGTGTCCTGAGGAATGTCGAGCACCTAGGGGCTGGCTCCAAGCAGTATCTGATGCCATGGATGTTGTTCAAAGGGCATCTGTGTTAGAAGATGTCCTCTGGGAAGGATTAATCTTCCGGGGTTCTTGGACACCAGTATATACAGAGAGGTTAGAATCAGGACAGACGCTCCTTATTCCCACAAAGAGACAACACAACTGGATGTTTAAAGAATAAATGTTGTCTTTACTGAATAATATTGGAGTTCACAGTCATACAAAAACAGATTCTTTCACACACACTCACAAGTTCCTTTAGATATAATAGAAATGGAAAACAATCAGTATGAAAAATAATAAAGCTTTAGCTAATTGAAGGTAAACACAGAAAAGGATAATGGTTAATACTTATCTGATCCAGAAAGAGGTTGATCTTCTCAATGAAGAATGTGGAAACAAAAGATCTCACCAGAGGGATTCTACTCCAGCCAAACACGTGTGGGCTCCCTGGTTGCGCAGTCCAAGAGAGCACGTGAGAATTACCTCTAGCAGAGCTTAAGTTGCCTAGGTGTATGTGTGTGGGGGGGTGGCTAGCTAGCTTGCTTGCTAGCTGGCGGAACTTAAGTTGAACCCATGTGGACTGGTGCCCCTGATTCTGTCTGATGCCTTTGAATCTAATTGGCTGATTTCTGTTAAGCGGAAAATCTCGCTCTTGGGGTATTCTCCCTTAGCACTTTTGGAGATGGGTAGGGGCCGGGCTAAGTTAGAAATTACCCAAATCCAAACAAAACAGACCTCCCAGTAATCACACAACAAAGAAAGCAAGACTGGGGCCAATGTAGAGCCAATAATACACTCTAAAGCATAAGTAATATGCTGAATACAATTGCTTTATACTAGATAGTCACTATTAAGTGTACAAAATTTCCCCAAACATTTACAATAACAAGATAATACAATAGAATGTCAGTAGCTGCCAACAGCCCCAAGATATCAAGCTTAGTCTATCAAGGACAGGTCCCATATGAGATATGGTCCAAGGAAATAGGGCTAGTCCCTATATTAATGGTAGCAACTCTAGAGAAGTATCTTAAAAACCAGGAGATTACACATATTAAGAAAACTTGTATACAACATCAGTTAAGCTGCTTATGAGGAAGTCATTACACGAAACCAAGCACAAGCCGGCTGCTTCGTCAAGCTCTAGTAGCTTTTAGCTCAATAAGCCTTATACTCTTTTGACTGCCAACAGTAACTGTTTAGGATTTCCATTGATATCTTGGGGCTGTTGGCAGCTACTGACATTCTATTGTAGAACTTAGGAGGGCATATACTCTGGCCAGATGCTCGGCCTTACCCTCTGCAGTTCTTGAGGGTAAATTTAAAAAAATACCCCGAACAGAGAGGCTATGCGTGTGTGCGTTGGGGGAGATTGAATCCCAGGAACATGTGTTCCTAAGATGCCCGTTATTTGAAGAGGCTCGTACTAAACTTATTGATCCCCTTCTGGCAGGCACTTCGGATCAGGACAAGGTGGAGAACTTGTTTCTTAACCTTGAACACACAGCGCTCCATCAGATTGCGAAATTTTGTTCCTTGGTGGTAGAAGCGCATCAGCATGATGGTTGGCACTCGGGTTAGGACTGTTGATTTTAACTCGTACAGTTCCCTTTGGTAATATGTTTTATTCTTTTATACTTTACTGTGTTTTATGGCAGCGTACTTTTAGTTTGGTTTTAATGAACGTAACATTTATAATGTTAGCTCTTTTTACCTTGCTGAATTTTGGAAATTTTACTATTTGGCCATTGTAATTTATTTTTTCTGGTTTTCTATTGCTGGCTAATCGCTGTTACAATAAAATTCATTCATTCAAGGTGGGGTAAAGGTGGCTAGCACCAAACAAAGGATGTGCTTGGCCTTTTAAAACCTAGTTTAGGGGTTGGCCTGAGTGCCACCCTCCTGTCCTTGGTCCATCCCAGTCCCTATGTCTATTGGCCATTGGGATGTGACGTACCTATCTAGAGGGAGTGGGTCAATATACCCTATGCTTCTATAGGAACCATTTGGCCAAGGTGTCAAAGTTGTATCACCATGGGAACCTTTGTAGTGGAGATGCTCTGGCCTGGTACAAGCAGTCAACAGGAAGAAGTCAATATCCGATGAAAGGCAGATACAGGGTTACGTGTGATCCAGAAATCCATCCATGGTGGAGAAGCGGTTGTTTGTAAGAGTCCTTTGGCTGAGCATAATGGAGAATGCCTTCTTGTTCCCAAGGCAAGATGGGTAGGTGTGTGTGTGCCTTCGTTAGCATGTTGGTGCAGGCACTACATTGGCACAGCAGTCTCCAGGTGCAAACAAGCCAAACAAGCAAATCACACAGCATCCCAAAACCCATACACACAAATGCAGGTACATTGCATTCACATTCAAGCATCAGCATAATACAGATAAAATACATTTTTAAACACATCTGCTAACATCTGAGTCACTAAGAAGAAAGGGGCAAGGGGAGGCAGGGCAAGACAGGAGCTCTTCCTTTCCCCTGCCTGACTACCCACCTGTGTGTTTGCCTGCCAGCCAGGCAGCCCACCAGCCACTGTGGTGATCTGCCTCAGCAGTTATACTTTGGATGGCAGCTGAGGTATGCAGCGTGTATATGAAGGAGGCTGCAAGGCTTTCGCCCGTGGTGCTCCAGTGATAGCACTGCAACAGGTTTTCTATGCCTTGAAAATGGGCTCAGAAAAATTGAGCCAGGCCCAGTCCTCAGTTTCCTGAGCCCAGTATGGAATGGCAAGGCTCATCACCTCTAATCTAAACATAATATTCCAGTTATTTTGTCTGTTTGTTTATAATCTGCCTTTTCCATTAAGACTCAAGGAAGATGACACAGTGTAAATCAATGCAGTCAAGAGAAGAAGACATTTGATAAGTAGAGTAATAGGACTAGGATGATAGAAATCTGCAAATGATATTTTAATAATGCCAAAAAGTGGAATTACATATGTAAAAAACAGTAGTGACAATAGGGTTTGCCAGCTGATGGCTGGCACGTAGTGAGAGACTGGTGGTGGGAACTGTCGTGTTGACAGCATGACATTCCGTGGCAAACCCCAAAATTACATCATGTTACTTTAGCATTCAGCAGAAATGTTTCTATCACAGAGTTTCTGCCGAATCCTACAGCAACATGACGTGGCCTCTGAATTCTCCCCAGAAATGCCATTATGCCATGGACACAATGATTTTGGACTTATTTTTCTCCCTACCAGCCTAACAGGTAGTGGCATGGGGGGGGTGGCTGCTGGCAGGAGTTCCCCCCCACTATAGCATGGGACTTGGCAACCCTCTAGCAAGATAATAAATGCTGCAAAAGGATAATGCGTACTACATGCAATGAATCCATA